>NC_056743.1:1384761411-1384957810 GCF_019279795.1 Protopterus annectens
TGTCACACCCAGCAACAAGGTGTGCAACTATTTCCAATTCAGTTTTACAAAACCTACATTTGTCTGTTTCTCCCACATGTTCAATGGACTTTGTAAATCAATGTGTGCATAGCCCACTATCTGGGTCCGCCAATATTAGCCTTTCATCTTTTGGTTTGAATTTGCCTGTCCTTAGCCATTCCTGTGTTTGTTCATGATCAACATGAGGTTCTTCCATAAGTTTTCCATACTTGCAACTATATTTATGCTTTTTCCACATTTCTTGTCTTCTCATCTGATCCTTCACCTTATATTTTTGGCACATTCAGTTGCTGCCTGATTTTTATCTATTTCTGGCTTGATTTCCATTCCTGCTTAATGCTGATAGGCTTATGCGAGATTAAGCAGAGAAGTCATCTTAGATTTATTCTCCTCATGTTACAAAACTTTCACTACTTTTGGGTCTTGTGAGGTCAGCAGATATATGTGGAGTCCCACTATTGCACATCTATACATATAATCAATTTCAAGGAGGTCCAGCCCTCCTTCAGAATGGGGAATATGTAATCTTGGTATGTACTGATTTTTATAAATCATTTGGTGAGCATAAAGCATCCTTCTTGTTTTCTTATCTAATCTATCCAACACATGTTGGGGCCAGTCAATCACTCCAAAACTGTAAGTTAGGACAGGAAGAGCAAATTGGTTTATAGGTTGGATTTTGTTCCTAGATGTCAGTTCTGTTTTCAGGATTAATTTAAGTCTTCTGAAGTATTCCTTACTAAGTTTTATTCACATTTGTTTGTGTTTTATTGTTGATCCTTCATCAATTCCCAAATATTTATATACTCCTTCTTGCTCAAGTTCTTTTATATTACATTCTTGTCCCAAACTGATGTTTTTTAGAGTTGCAGTTTTTCTGCTTTAACAGTTGCTTTTGCACATTTATCAAGACCAAATGACATTCTTATATCATCTGAAAAAATGTTGACAACTTGCAGTTGTGCTTTCAGTTCCTCATCTGATGAGCTATACCGTTTTAAATCATCGACAAAGAGAAGGTGAAAAGTGTTTACAGTTTGTTGTTTTCTAGGAGCCAGATTATATCCATGATCTAAGCTGTTGAGTAAACAGCTTAATATATTAAGGGCAAGGCAGAATAGTAATGATGACACTTATAGCAGATGGCATCATCAATGTCTGGTGAGAAGAGGATGATAGTAGGAGTCTCTCACATGCTGTTCTAAAATGATCTCCAGAATGTAAATTAACTGAACACAAACACACACTTTCTAATTTCTCCAAATCTTTTGAGTTTCTAATGCCATGATGGGAGTGGACCCCATTCCTAAGTCAATGCATGATTAAAGTTCATGAAATTAGTACTGCTTCAATCTTTGATGTCAGCCAAAAGTGCTCTTCGCAGCACCCGCAATTTGCCCAGTAATGACTCCTTCTGCAATTTGTACAGGGTTACATGGATTGGTAACATATCTAAATATGATTGTAAATTCTTTTTTATACCCATTGCTCCTACTACTATTGGAACTGTCTGGGTATCTTTCTTCCACATTGCTCTTATTTCTGCCTGCAGATCTTGGTATTTTATGACTTTGTGTCTCTCTGTAAGCAAGACACTATAGCGTGTGGCGATTTCAATGATCAATGCTACTTTTGCCTTCTTTTCTTGGACCACTATATCCGGTTTTCTAGCATCTGTCTTTTAAACTGTTTGTAATGGGTGATCCCACATGATATAAACTTCATTATTTTTCAAGTGTGGTTGATCTTATGTAATGGCAGGTGAGGGGTTAAGCTTTTAAAATGGTAATTTAAAGGGGCTGCACAGAAATTCACAGACTGCTATTTTAAGGGTAAGAGCAGAATGACACTGTCTCCAAAAACCAAGTTGTAGATTAAGGGAAAATGTGTTACTCTACCACTATAGCACCAATTAACCTGACAATCTGTTACTTCGCAGCAAACAGCATTATATTAGCCAAACAAAAAGAATGCAAATGACAGGGGAAATTAGTGGATTTGTTTTTTTAATGTGTATTTTTTTAAAGCCAGGTAGAGCACATTCATGTATTTTTTAATGTTGGGGGGTGCTCACCCCCCTTGCCCTATTGCTTCAGTGCCTTTGAACACAGTACAAGGTTTGACTTTCATAGCGTCAGACAAAACTTTACAGAAGATGACATCATCATTGTCTGGTGAGAAGATGGTAGCAGGAGTGTCTCATATGATGTTCTAAAATGGTCTCCAGAATATGAACTTACTCAATACAAACACACACACCAATTGACCTCAATAAAATGAGAATCCCTACCAAGAAATTTACAAAACACAGTAATCAATGCAAGCACCACAACACAAGTCTGATTTTCATAGTGTTAGACACCACTTTATAGCATCATCAGTGTCTAGTGAGAAGATGGTAGTAGGAGTGTCTCACATGCTGTTCTAAAATGATCTTCAGAATGTAAATTAACTGAACACAAACATACATTGGTTATCTGTAATGAGACTAGAACCCCTACTTAGTTATCTTCAAAACACAGTATATAACACAAGCGCCACAGCACAAGTCTGACTTGCATATTTTCAGACAACACATTAGAACAGATAACATCATTAATGTCTGGTGAGAAGAAGATGGTAGTAAGAGTGTCTCACACGCTATTCTAAAATGGTATTCAGAATGTGAATGAACTGAACACAAACAAACATGCACATGTGCGCGAGCGTACATGTATGCACATGCGTGCACACACACACACACACACACACACACACACACACACACACACACACTTACAGACACACATATAATGCAGCTGTTCTATTAATTTAACCCCTACCTATTTTGTTCCCATCTGCAGAACACAGTAGTTAATATTTGCTCCATCACCAAAGTCTGATTTTTTTTGTCATAGTGGCCTTTGTAGATAATGACATTATCATTATATGATGCAGGTAACATATCCTGTTATGAGAGTGGTATGCAAAGTGTGGACTTTGGATTTTATGTTTTTGTTCCAATGTGCAGATATACTTTCAAAGACAGCTTCTTAAACTATATGCAATGAGCTGTTAGGAATGAATGTTGCAGAAATGAAACATACATGCACCTGTTTCTCAATATGTTGTGTATATTACATACTTTCAGTCTCACACACACACACACACACACACACACACACACACACACACACACACACGCACGCATGTACACACACACACACACACACACACACACATGCACGCATGTACACACACACACACACACACACACACACACACATGTTTTTGATCAGTATGGATTTAAGTGTTGCATGTGTGTTCCTATTGTGATGAAAACATGTATGAGACAATCTCAATGTCTACTGTTAGTATAAATCTTTAAATGATATAGCAATGCAGTTGTGCTATTTATTTTTGTAGTGTATCTGGCATTTGAACTATTACTGACATATCTATTTCAAGTGCCTGAATGCAGGGCACACATGAGTCTGACTAAATATCTGTGTAGTCACTAATAATTCCTTTCCCTTTGGTTGTGTTTTTACATGGCTTTTGATGGGATGAAGAATAACTGGACAATAAACATAGCAATACATATCAATTAGCTCTTTACATAGTGCCCCACCAAGCAAATGGTTTGCGAGTACAATGGCAAATCGAGCATGCAAGATTCACATTTAATGAATACAACTTAAATTTGAGAAGTACTTATGTATATATGCTTTGGTAGAAATAGCTGACAGATACTATGGTGGTTATACTATAGTTTATATTGGAAATGTTGTGTCATAACTTTTATGGCATTAAGGATTGTTACTATTGCCTTCCCCTTTTGTGCAGAGCTATGCAAAAAACAAATGCCAGTCTCTGCTTAAATGTGAAAGTAGCACTATTTCTATTGGCTTGCCTTCCTTTTCACAAACATGCAAAGTAGTGAGGAGCAGCCATCAGCACTTTGGACAGTACTGACTGCAAGAAATACAGCCGCTTCCTAACTTTCCATGTGGTAGCTGGTATAAGAGCAGTGACTTCATTTTTAGAGCACAAATGACACATGGTTTGAATCCAGCTCAAGTGAATTTTTTTACGGATTGTGTCAGGTTGGCATTACATACATAAATGTGATAATTCCTGCAAATGTGAGAAGCAATGAATACAGTGAAGTACTGTGTAAAAATAGACATCAGTTAAGTGATTTATGTCAACATTACATATATGGATCTGTATTTTAATACATTTAGCATTCCAAATAACTGTTAGAGTAAATGTTTCAAAGTACTACCTTTACTCTGCTTTAACTCTATGTTCCTTTGGGGCAGGGAGTTTAAGCAACATTGCATGGAGGTAACCGGATTTGAGAGGCCAATGTCATAGAATGTGAAGAGACATTCACTGTCTCTCAGCATTGGTGCTCAATGCCAAACTCAGTGGAAAGCAGATGACAAAGAGTGAAGGACTTTATTAGGGGGGACTTCTGCCATGTGTGTGATGTGTGATTCTATTTTTTGATCAGATTAAAGTTCTGAAAATGGCATAGATATGAAAGTGGTGAAATGGGGAGAAAGCAGGGGAAAACAAAGGGGCCGCAATATAGGAATGTGCAGGAGGAATTTAGGAAAGAACCATAACTATCCACTTCTTCAACAGTGTAATATGAACATGGAAATAAAACTGGATGAATTTGGACTGTCACCACAACACAGATGTGTAACAATAGTGAAATCATGTTGTATAGCCAATTGGACTGAATCAAGTGTGTTGAGAAGACTCATGTGCACAGTGGAGAGCTATATATGGGATAATTTTTTTTTTTGTGGGGGACAAGTGCCTAGTTTTTTTTTATTTTTTGTCAGGGTCAGGAAAGTAGAGCAAGTGAGGAAGCAGGTGCAGACAAACAAGATAAACAAGAAAGATGCATGAATGGTGAGGTACACAATCCACAAAGAAGGTAGGGGGACACCTTGACTGGGGATAGGGAGAAGACATTGGAGACACATGCCAGTCAAGCATGGAGACAGGGAGAATCTAGTCCTCACCTCAGAACTGTCATCACTATCTACTTTCTCAGCTTCCTGATGGATTTCTTGACATTTAGGTTTTTGGTGCATTCCCACAAGCAACTTCTCCAGATGGCTGAGGTGTGTACCAGTGTTATATTCTAAGACCTCATGCACCATGCCTGGCAACTGCTGGTAGGTGACAGAATCCCCACCTCCACCAATAAATCTCAAGAGTAACACTGTACCAGCTGCTGGGGTAATGCCACCTGATGTTGAGAGCCTATGTAGTGCAGGGGCTGCACAGGCAACACTGCCAGGTTGCATCACAGATGTGCTGGACATTGGTGCAGTAGCTATTGGAGGGGTAGCAGGCTGACACACATTGGTTGGCCTACCTCAATGTGCTTGAAATCATTCTGTTGGTTGTCAGAAAATGACATAAGAATGGTGTGATCACACACATAAAAATAAAAGGGAGAGATAAGGGGTGGGTTAAGAGACAAAAAAAGATAAAAAGATAATTAGAACAATGATATGTCACAGACAATAAATTAGTACAATAAAAATATATTTTTACTTTTACATTAACTATACCTTTTAAAAATCAAAAATAGGACTGAGAATTCATCCAAATAATCCCTGTAATATGCATATATTGCACATATACTTTTAAAAATTATGCAGATTAAAATAACAACATGGCATTTATGCCAATTTTGTCAAAATTAATATTAAATATTTGTATTAGTATGGATTTGTAACTTGTGGGATTTGAACCCACAACATCTGAATACAGTATTACAATTGACTCCTACAATTAACTTGAGTTACAGAGTAAAGCATGCTTGCTTGCTTTTACAATTAAGATATGCATGTTTAATTTACTGTTAACGAATGGAAGAGCAATACCAATAAAAATAATAGTTAGTTTGCAGTGCATACATACCTCTTGCTTCTCTGAGTATTTCTAAGCATTCACCATGGGCCTCCCTGTTCACTGAAAACTCCTGGGCATCTGAAAAAAAAAAAAGAAGGAGAGAAAAAGAGAAGAGCATTATACATAGCAGTCTTGGTTATCCCTAGCTTTGTATATCATTTACAGTGTCTTTATCTATATACTTACAAAACTGTGGGATGTCAGTGGTCTTAAATTCTTCCAGCCACTGGTTGAGTTATTCCTGCTTGTGCCATTTCAGGTCATTTTAGTGATGCCTGCATTGCTCGCCAGTGCATGGAATGCCAGTTGCACTGGAGACAGCATTGGCTAGACTATTCCAAGCTTCCAATTTATATTGAGACCCGGTATAGTACCCTTACAGCAGCCTATGGCTGTGGTGCTTTACAAGTAGTACAATAAATATTCTTAACTCCTCTATACCCTATCTTTGAGCCCTGAATTGGGCACCTTCCTTTGTAGCTCCTGCCATGTCTGCACAAGTCATCCAACAACAATTAAAGTGTTTTCCTGCCAGTTCATGATGTCGCATTTTAAGGCCAGTGCACAAACCCGCACAACCATGCCAACTGCATTTGCATGATGGTGCTTGGAAAACAACATTTCCAAACAGAGAGGAAAGCAGTTTATGAAATAGGAAGTTAATGTGACAGCTGGAATTAATTTATGGCTTGTCTGCTGCTATACTTGTAAAATGACTTGACTTTTAAGACATGAATTGGATGCTGTAAGTGTTAAAAGTGACACATATTTTGTGCAGCCTAACACACTGATAAAAGGAATTTATATAATATGAAGTTCAAACATAAGTAAAATAAAAATATATATTCTTCCACATAAGTATTTTTCCTCGTTGCCACAAAAGTGTTTGTCAGATATGCTCATTAAGTATATGTACACATTAAAGAGTGAGTGGTGCTACACTTCAGTTAACCATGTATATGTGTGACCTGACAAGGTCCTGGTTTATGCATTATCATGTGTGATGCAGGAGTAATGTATGACAATATACTGGAAATGCATATACTTTTATTATTATCAGGAAAGATTTCTGAGTTCTGGGTCAGACCATGCAATACATTCTGTTTTTCAGCATGCATGTGTTATGTAAGTTGTGTAGATGGCTATCAGTAAAGTATTAAGTCCATCCCAGGGCAGAAAAGAAACTTTTAATTACAGAAACATAATTGTCAGCATAACCCCAGTCACACATATAATTCATATGATGTCAATTGTTATACATAGTTATTGTTATTTATAATTATCTTTATAGTGTTAATTTTTATATACAATTAAGTGGAAATGCATTAATAAAATTTGGATTGTTCAGGATTAGAGCCCTGGTCTACCTGTATTGTGCCTATGGACTTACATCTGTTGCCACAGGGAAAGCTATGCAGCAGGTGTACTTTATGCACTCATTAAAGTCCAGAGTGCTGACCACTGCAATGTTTAGTTCGATTTAAAAGCTTGCTAAAGTTACTTCTACACTTTGCAAGTGTATCCTGAGTGACACAAACAGTGCAGGGAAGGTAGTTTACATTGTTGTTGTGTCTTCCTTCTCTCTCTCCCAATAATCATTCACTGTTGCAATCTATTAGGAACTAACAGTGTTGTAAAGTCCACACTATGTTTACATTTGCTACACAAAGTCAAAAGCTTGGTATTCAGCAATTCTAATGAGTTCACACCTCATTTGCATCTTCACTGTGCTCAGAGGGCTGAACCTACACTATAAAACGATAACTGTGTAGCTAGGGAACTTAAAGGTGAGGAGACTTGTGTATTTGGACAAAACAGAATATTGCTATTCCTTGAGATTTATCTGCAGAGAAGGCTTCTGGTTTTGCTAAGATATGACTATTTTTCAAGTACTTTCTAGAATGTGTAACTTATTACAAAGCAAGATATATATATGTATATATATACATACATATATATATATATATATATATATATATATATATATATATATATATATATATATAATGTATATCCGGCATAAAATGGAACTTTTATCTGTATGCACTTTTATAGCTCATTGCTAGCGTAGGCATTTTTGACAGGCATTTACATTTCTCAGACAGACAGATTATTAACTTTCATCACAGGTCTTATTGTTAAAATTGTTCTTTTACAATCTACTATGCTATTGCATGAAAATGTAATGTACCATGTCAATGACACAGGTGTTATGCTTTTGAGATGGCCGAGCGATACCTCTAGTGGAGTGGTGAGCACAGTGAGAGAGGATTAGCAATCATATAAAATTGACTTTTCTGTTGTAAATATGTTCACATTCTGATAATTGTGTGGAAAGCATGTATACCAATTTAATTCTGTGGTATTCCTTGGTTTGTACAAACCTACATTTGTTTGTTGTTTTGGGGTGAGGGAGCCACCTACCATTTGTGTGTTGCCACAACAATAGTATGTTTTACATGCATTTCTCTTGAAAATGTGTAGGCATCCTGATTGGGGGCAAGGAAAAATGTATGTAGTCCCTAGCATGCTGTAACATAGCATTCAGTAATTGATGTAGGATCATTGATGCTGATGCCTGTGACACCCTCATCATGTCCCCTGTTGGTCTCTGGAAAGTTCCTGTAGCTGATATTCAAAGTGCTACACATACCTTAGTCTCCATGGGTTTTGGCTCCTCTCGGTTTGCCCTTAATCTGAGTTCATGATGATAGAGGCGGCTCCAGAGTTCTTGTAGTGCATCTCTATCCACCCTGTAGCACTCTACTATTTCCACCTCATGCAGACCATGAAAAATTAAACAGGGTCTAGCTGCCCTTCACCTTCTTGGCTTAGGTCTATCAGCAGCAGCAGCAACATACACATGCTAAAGAGAGGTAGCAGCCACTAGCATTATTTCTGTGTAGAGTTGTTTCTGTAGCTATATGCCAATAGGTTTTAGAATTCATGTCCATAACCTATACTGAGTGCACATGATTGCTTTATAGCTTATTCATAGGTTCACAGGTGTGTACTAGGCTAATGGCCCTGGAGCCTTTGCAAGCCTAGCCAATAGAAGTGCCTTGGCATCATGCCCCCCGACGTTAGTTCCCAGTGCCTCTATCAAGTAGACCCACTGGAGTGATCTCCAGGGTGAACTTTCTATTTCCTATCCACTCATCAAGATTTTTCTTGAAGAGGGCCAGTGAGGTGCTCTGCTTGACATATATGGTAAGTCTATTCCAGAGCATGAGCAGTCTCTGGGTTATGAACCTGACCCTCCAGCATGTTCTGTTGGTTGTGGTAATGAGGTTGAGGTCTCTGGAGCATGTGGTGTGGAGGGATTGGGATTTCTTTAGAGGTAGCATTTCTAACAGAGCTGGGTCACATATGGCTTTGTAAGTCAAGTAGAGATCACCTCTTAGTAGACGATATGAGTCAGAGAATAGCTGGAGTTTTTTAGTCTGTCCATGTAGGACATGTGTTTAAGGTCTAGGATCCTCTTCATGAGGTACTTTTGTGGCCTTTCCAGCTGTTGCATATTTCTAGTGAGGTACATGCCAAATGGGGCATTATACTCAATGACTGGCTTAATGAGTGAAGAGTAGAGAGAGCTGATGACCTCTTTCTTCCTGGATGCAAAACCCTTGGTAATGAGATGTGCCACATAGAAGGACTTTCTGATCACAGTGGCAATGTGGTGGTCAAAGGAGAGGTTGCTGTCAACCTGTGTCCCCAGATCTGTTATAACACCTTCAGTAGTCAGTGGGCTCCCATCAATATGGTAATTACTGGGAACTGAGTTTTTCAAAAGGGAATGATGACGCATTTTTTTGGCTTTTTTTTTTGTCTCAGTGAGCCCTTTCTGTAGGATGTCTACATCATTTGGGGAGTTAATAATGGCTCTCAGCTTGCACTTGTCTGTGAACTTGGTCAGCCAGTGTCCTGGCCTGGACTTCTGAGAAATTGATGCCAAACAGGAGAGGACCCAGGACCGATCCCTGTGGGACTCCACTCGTGACTGGTCGGCAGTCTGACTTGGAATCCGCTACTGTCACACTGTGGGTTCTATCTGTGAGCCAATTTGCAACTCACCTAGTGATACAGGGGTTGATGCCTAGTTTTTTGGGTTTATTAATAATTCCTGAGTGGGGAATGGTTTGAAAGGCTTTGGCCAGATCAAGGTAGACTGTATGAACTACTTTGCCTCATCCACAGCTCTGGTGATTGACTCAAAGAAGTCAACCAGGTTGAGCAGGCATGAGCTACCTTTCTCAAAACTAAACTGTGTGGGATCTAGAGTTTGGAGATTCCATATATCCTTGTTAATGAGGTCCATGATGATGTGCTCCATAGCCTTACATATAAGACTCATCAGGCTAATGGGGTGATACTTCCCAGGGTCTGTAGTCGCTCCCCCGTTTATGGAGAAGGATGACTATAGCAGTGCGCTATTCGGTAGGGACAAAGCCTGAGGTGAGGCTGTGCTTGAATAGGGCACACAGATGTGGTGCCAGTTCACTTTGTAGTTCATATAGAACACATACAGGGATATTGTTGGGCTGCATGGAAGCTGTATTCTTGGCTTTGACTATGCAGCCTTAACCTGTGCTGCAGTAATGCTGGGTGCCTGGCATTCCTTCGGTAATGTGATTGGTCCTTTGGGCGGGAGAGAGGGGTAAAGCTGGCACTGAATCGGTCAGCCAGTATGTTGGCAATATCTGTTGGCTCAGTATAGGAGGTACCATTGTGCAGTAACTCAGAGCAAACCTGGGTATTGCCATGGAGATTCTTGATATAACTATAGAAGGCTTTGTGGTTGTTTTTTAGTGTCTGCCACAATTCTGCCTTCATAGCTGGCTTTAGAAATTTTCATGAGGGATCTCAACTTTTTAATGAGGGTTTCCAGTCTTGGAACTTCACCTTTTTCTGCAACAGTTTCTTCCTTCTGTTGTAGAGTTTATTAATGGCAGGGGACCACCAGATTGGCTTCCTTTTTTTGGAGGAGAGCATCTTGGTTCTGTTGGGTATGACTAGCTCAATGCATTTATGTATGAGTTTGTACAGTACACCAGTGTATGATTTGGCAGTCATGCATCTATTTTCCATTTACCTGGGTGCAGAGAAGTTAGCCACCTCTGTTTTTAGGAGCCCAAAGTCAGCTTTGGAGAAGTTTTTCATGGTGGTTACCTTTGCGGGGGGTGTGGGTGAGATGTGTATTTCCATGGTGATTAGTTTGTGGTCGGATCTAACCAGGGAGACATTGACTATTGATGTAGAGTAATAGTTGTCCATGTCAGTAATAACCAGGTCTAGTGGGGGTAAGAATGAGCGGGTCCAGGGCATTGGAACTGATGAATTGCAGGAAGTGTTGGGCCAGTGTATTGGTGCATGAGTAGTTTTCCCAGTTGATGGAGGGGTAGTTGAAGTCACCTAATATGAGAGTGTTGGATTGGACTCTAACAGTTTCCAGGGTGCTTAGGAACATGGAGTGAGAGTCTTAGGACATGGTTGGGGACCTATAGCAGGCTACGACCTGGATCGCCATCTTACCCCATGTTAGTTGTACCTGAAGTATCTCAGAAGCATTATGCTGGGCTACTAGTCTGTTGTTGAATAGCTCCTCCACCTTGGACTGGTTGATTAGCATACAATTCAGCTTGCTAAATTGTAATTAGCATGCCACAATGTTTACCAGGTTTGCACGGCTCTGCATGTCATGTAGAGCCTCTTACTGAATACAAATCAGCACTCTACCATGTGCTCATCACACCACAATGCACACACAGATTTAGTGCACCATGTATACATTATTGAATCCTGCCTGATATTTTAAATACATTCAAAAATTGTTACCATGTCTTAGAAGTGGACTGGACCTCTGTTATAAACCCAAATAAAGATAAAACTTTTTTCATTAATCATGTTATAGTGATTTTAGTGTTGCCAAGTTCATCTTGCCTGTTATTTCATATTCTGTGCTGCTGTCATTGTTTCTTATTCTACATTGTTTTCGCTGCTCTTTATTGCTTTTTCTTGCACCCGAGTCATGTCTGAAATTGGTACATTTAAACAGTTTACTTACACAGTTACCAAACATCCTCACATATATTTTATATTCAATATTTACAGTATAGAATATTCACTTGACACATAAGTGTATTATATACAAATCACTTTGTTAATTTTATAATGAAAGAACCTAGCAGACTGAAACGTAGCTGTCTAACTTTCAACAGATTAAACATTAAAAAAACAGAGTTACAAATATAGTTCAGAGAAAAATAATAATAGCATGATAGTATTTTTACAGTGGCTACAATAAGTAAATAAGTACATAAAAGGGTGTTCAAATTGAGCATGTTAGGAGAACAGTAAGTTTTAGTAAAGATTTGTAAGCATGATAAATGAGTGTACTAGGAGCAAATTGCAAGCTAGTCAGGGTTAGAACAGGGGCAGAGCCAGTGAGTTAAGAGGTGAGTTTTGAGTTGGGATTTGAAACTGGGAAGAGAGGAGATAGCAGTGAGGTTGGAAGGAAGGGAGTTCCAGGCTTTTCCTATTGTGTTAGAGAACAAGGAGTTGTCTGCCAAGTTGTTGGATTTACAGGTTGATATTAGAAATTTGTTAGAAGAGCATAGGCTTTTGAGGTTACAATAAGGGCTAATAAGGGTAGTGAGTATAGGGGTGTTGGTAGGTTTGTAGAGGATTTTATGGGCTAAGGAGAGCTGGTGAAATAAGATCAGATTTTGCAGCTCAAGCCATCCCAATTGTTTTAAGTTTAAGCAGTGGTGAGTTCTAAAGGTGGAGCCAGAGACAAATCTGGCAATACTGTTGTAGGCAACAGCCAGTTTGGAGAGTTTAGTTTTGGACAAATATTATACATAGGGGAGGCATAAAGGAGGGTAGAAATCAGATGGGAATGGGCAATGGAAGTTCTGGCAAGTGGTGTAAGAAATGGTTTAATACTAAACAGGGAGCCAAGTTTTCTGTTAACTAATTTTATTGTGTTGTTAATGTAAGAATCAAAGCATAGGTTGTTGTCTATCTCTACTCAGAGGAGCCTGGTGGTAGGGTCAGGAGATATGTTGGTGCCATTACTAGACAATACAGAGAAGTTGAATGGAGAGGATTTTTGGGTGGGGGAGAAAAGTAACAGTTTGGTTTTCTTGGTGTTTAAGATTAAGCATCATTTTAGGAACCATTTTTCAACATTTTGGAAAGTCTCTTGGGTGATAGAGTGCAGTTCATAGGGTGATGAGGCAGAACAAATCAAAGTAGAATCATCAGCATATTGTATACAGGTAGCAGAGGAAATACTGGTATGTAGATCATTAATGAAAATAGAAAACAGAAGGGGGACAAGTATTGAGCCTTGGGGGACTCCAAGGGTAATGGGTAGGAGGTTGGATAAGTTGTTTTGCCAGCGCACTGCCTGTTGTATGTTATGAAGATATGACTTGAACCACTTTATCTCACCAGAGTCGAGAGCAAAAGCTTTAAGTACGTTTAACAGTATATGGTGATTAACCATATCAAAGGCTTTGAATAGGTCAATAAAGAGAGCAGAGGTAAGTATATTATTGTTTCAGTTTTTGTTGATGCAGTCAGTAAAGGAAAGGAGGGCTGAAGTGGTGCTGTGGAAAGGCCTGAAGCCATGTTGACAGTCAGCTAGTAGGTTGTGATTTAACAGGTGTTTAAGAAGTTGTTTTTGGATGCATTTCTCCATGATTTTAGCTGGGGGGAGAATAAGGCTATGGGACGGTAGTTTGAGAGTTCTGTAGAGATCCGACCTTTATGCAGGGGAATGATATGTGAAATTTTCCAGAGGGAAGGAATGTAGCCTTCAACAAAGGTTCTGTTAATCAGAATGGAAATGGGATAGGCTAATGGACTGGCTGCAATTTTTAGATACTGAGCTGGTAGGAGGTCAGCAGAAGGAGAGGAGGTTTTAAGTTTGTGGAGAAGAGAACAGATAAGTGAAGTGGGTACAGGCTGCAGTTGGAAAGTGGGAATAGAAGTGTTAGAGAAGGAGGACTGAGAGGAGATATTTGGGGCTAGTTGGTTAGCTAGTGACTGGACAGTTTCAGAAAAGAAGGCATTGAAGGCATCAGCAGTTTGTTTTGGATTGTTTTGGGAAGTGCCTAAGGGGCATGGGGTGTCATTGTGGCCAGGCTTTAAGAGAGTATTTATACCTGCCCAGAACTTTTGTGGATTTTGTTGGTTAGCTTGTTGTAAATGGCAGTAGTAGTTTCTTTTATCTAGAAGTACAGCTTTTAGTGGAGTTTCTTATTTGTCTAAAGTTACGTTGGTCAGAGGGATCTTTAGTGCTACAAAATGTGGTCCAGAGTTTATTTTTCATGAGAATTTTATGCCTTGTATCTTTTGAGAGCCAAGGGGCAGGTTTTGAGTTTATTCTAATAGATCTTAAGGGAGCATGAGAGTCTAGGATAGAAAGGAACCTTGAGTTGAAGTAAGCTACAGCATCATCCAGTGGCAGTAGTTTAAGAGGAGACCAGTTGCAAGCATTTAGTTCTGTAAGGAAGCTTTCAGGGTCAAAGTTTTTATTTGATCTGACCATTTTGTATTTAGTTAGGTTAGGGGTAGTAGTTTTATGTCTGATTAGATAAGTAAGAGCGTGGTCACTTAAATCATCAGCTAGTGTCCCTACTGTATAAGTTTGGTAGTGACTATTTATCAGTATCCAGTCCAATATGCTTTCTTTTTTGTTAGTTTTATTAGTTCTGGTTGGTGCTTGAATGGTTTGTGAAAAAAATGTGAAAATTTAAGAGGGTGGGAGGATCTAAAGAGGTATAGGTTTTCCAGTCTATATTGACATTGCCTAGGACTATGGTTTCTTGCGGGAATTGAGTAGAAAGCCAGCTAAGGATATCTTCTAGGGAACTGATATTATTTCCAGGGGGAAGGTAGGTGCAGATTATATAGATGGCTGTGTGTGTATTAAGCTGCAGTTTGGAGATAAGGATTTCATCATTACTTATAGAGGGCGGTTTTTCATGTTTGACAGTAATTTGCATACCTGTTTTGTAAAGAATAGCTATCCCACCACCCTTTTTGGCTATATGGTCTAGTCTGAACATGTTGTAGCCAGGAGGAGTAATCTCACTGTCTAGGGTTGCTGGTTTGAGCCAGGTTTCAGATAGGCAAAGGATGTCGAAAGCATGTATGTCTAGCAGTGCATGGAGGTGGGCAATTTTATTATTAATGCTGCGGATGTTAAGTTGAGCTATAAAGAGAGAGTTAGGAGGTCTGGAGTGTAAGTATAAGCAAGGGGGAGGGGGATAGAGGGGTTTTAGAGTAGCATTGTTGTTAGGACCAGGGTTGGGATAAATGTCACCTGCTAGAAGGGAGAGAAATAGTCTTTTTATTAGGTCAGAGGATTTGGTGAGGAAGTGTATGGATTTTTTGTTAACCTGATTAGTGTAGGAAATGTGGAACTTTCTGTGAAACTTTGCAAGAAGGTAGCTTGGAGAAGAAATTATGTTAGAGAATGGTTGGAATGTGTTTTGGGAAGGTGAGCTCATGTGTTAACTAAGGGAGTGTGGATCTTTAAGGCTAAGATGTTCATATGAGGTCGGGAGGAAGGGCAACAAAGGGAAAGGAAAAACTGAGAAAAGGAGGATATGTTTAAAATAAGAAGAGGTTAGTAGAGGAGGCATAGTGATATGGAGGTATATGAAAGAAAAGCAGGGAAGTAGAAATGGAAATGCAGACAGGAAAAGAAGAAATAAGTTGTGTATGTTGTATTGATTCAGGTGGATAGGTATTGGATGAAAAAGAGGGGAGGGGTAAAGTGTGATTGGAGTGGAATAGAGGTGGGAGTGGTTAGGGAATTATAAGTTTAGGAGTACTGGGGGCGGGTGAGTTTGGGGGCAGAGTAGGGGAGCGGAGTGAGCCCATAGGGCGAACGGAGTGGGTAGAGACAAGTAAGTGAAGAAATGTCAGCAAAACCAATCTGTGAGTAGCTGACTACTGAGGTACTTTCAGTTGATACGGGTAAGTAAGGAGGGTAAGAAACAGTGGTAGTGATAGTAAAGGATACCTGAGTGCAAGTATGTAGTAAAGTATTTGAGTGGGACATACAGGGCTTGAAAGAGGTCCTAAGACTGGGCAGTAGAAAGTTCCTTAGGCTTCCTTGTTAGTTTAGGGTTAGATCACTATTTCAGTTTCAGTTCAATTCTGGGGAGAACAGATAGGTGTACTAGGAACTAGCCTAGTGTAGAGTGCCATCTAGTGGGCAAAAAATATATTATAACCAAAAAACCAGAGAACAGGGATGGATGGTAAAAGGTTTGAAAAGGCTTTATAAACAGTTACTGGAGATAGTGCAAGGATAGGAAAGAGTATAACTATTAAGGGGTAGAGGGAGGGTATGGCTGCTAGGTATCCTGGCTAGATAGCGTGCTTGAAAGCATGCACAAGTTACAAGGCAAGTATTCAGCTTTTACCACTAGGTTTGGTTAAACGCTTACTTTCTTGCCTCCTTGGTAGCAGGGTTCCTAAGCAGCACGACAAGTTACTTTCTATAAGGATTAGATGGTTAGAATAGTTTGCAGGGGTCCTTTCACCAGGTAGTTAGACTCTCAAAACCCTACTGCAGGATAGCTGAATTGAACCTAGGAACGGTGGGGAGAAGAGACATAAAGATGGGGTAAGAAAACAGCCGTTTACACAGAAATTAGGCTAGTGAACATAGTATATTAGTTCAACAACACACATATACATTCATTGCTAAGAGTTCAGGCAATTGGACTACTGTATCTGAGTCAAGAGGCATTAGTACACTTTAATCTTACAAGAGATAGGGTAGAGTTCAAGTAGATTAATACAGTCTAGCTAAGAATGCCTTTTACAAAGTACAGCTATGTTCAACTAGGCATAACATAGTATAAACAGTGAGCTCTAAGGCTATTTGTAACATAAGATTCAGGTGGTAGCAACCTTGAGGCGTTACATTTGAATTGTTTCCTTGCTAGCGACAACAATAGTATGGGAATATAAAATAGCTTTACAGGTCAATTAAATCATTTCCACATTGCATAGTAGAAAATTATGCTTATTATATTAAATGGAGTCAAATGCTAATATAAGTAGCAAATGATAGCAACATGTATCACCGCTCATGCTATTCTGAGGTACCGCAAGCACTTCACCACTTCTATAGTTGCCTCGCTTGTGTTGAGAGTAACAAACAGGGAGGCAACAGCTTGTTGCTTCCAAACACGGATCTAGGCTAGCATCATTGCTAGGAAATTGAGGGCTCTATAGCTTTGTTCAAATGTCGAGCTACCATGGGCAATGTATCCTTTCGATGCCCCTGTTGTTCACTAGCATGAGTTCAGCACAAAGTGGTCAGGGGAGATAATTTTATGCCCAGTTCTAGTAATTGTGGGGAGATTATAATAGTGCCGGAAGAACATGTAAATTTAGCAAAAAATATGGATCTAGGCTAGCATCACCACTAGGACATTATAAGCTCTAAAGCTTTATTCAAATGCCGTGCTGCCATGGGCAATGTATACGTAGCAATGCTACCCTAATCCTGAGGATGCCCCGATTATCCACTAGCAAGAGTTTAGTACAATGTTATCATGGGAGATAATTTATACCCAGTTCCTGTTATTATGGGGAGATTAAAAAGTGCCAGGAGAACTGTAAATTTAGCAAACCAGAGTTCAGTGTACTTTTGCTCATCACTCCGATCCCAAAGGAGTTAATTAGTACCTTGTATTTGTTGTTGGGAGATGATTCTTGGCGCGCAATTAACCTAAGACTTTTGGGAATTACAGTTCAAAACAACAGCTAGAGCCTAAGGTTAACTCAGGTTAAAACAATCAAAATAGCTTAATGGAAGATTGCTAGCAATACTCGGACAGCCTATAGGGAGTTAGAGCGAGATAACATGCTCATAAAAACCTGAGGATATCTAGAGACTGCTATCACAGCTAAGTAGCGGAGGTGCAGGGGGGCTTGCCCCTCTGCCTAAACACCCTTTACTTGTTTTTTTCTTTTTTTTTTTTTTACAGGGTCTACTAGACTTTTGATGGTTTAATGTTTCGATCACTAAAGTTCGATCTTTAGTGATTCAAAGCATTAAACCTTCGAGACCAATGTACCACTAAGTGCATCTTCAGCTTTTTGATTTATTCACTGCTAATCAGAGCAAGCCCTATTAAGCATTTTCTGCAGTTACTGTTATACCAGAATGTATGTATGTATGTATTTATTTATTTATTTTTACAATACATTATGGTCAACTTTTAGTAGTATCGCAACATATATCACATTTTGTTCAGCATTTTTTAATGAATTATTAAAAGGAAAACTCAGAATGAAGGTGTATAATACAGCATGAATGGGGTAGACGTAATTAATGTAACATTCACTAAGTCTAATGAATTTCATAAATGGAACCAGCAGGAACTTATAGACTGGATTACCCTGTGAATGGACTTAAAACAACTTATTTATTTATTTACATATTTATTTATTGACAACTGTTTCCCGAGAAAGTCTGAATGGGCAAGGTAATCCATTTTCAGTGGAGGTTGTAGGAGAAAAGATCCAATAATGCAGTATTACACTGTGATATAAATGCATGGCAATTTATTCATTTACATTATACCTCACAACTGTCCAGATTGTTGCAGAATGTCCAGATTTTTGCCACGTATTTTTGATCAGTTCTATAATATTTGCGTTTTTTTCTGGCAAATCATTGAGAATCAAAATCACTAAATAAAGACATATATTTGAGTTTCAGGCTTCACAACTTTCTGAAAATGCATGCTAATGCAAAACATGTTTTTTAGCATCTTTCTGAGTTTATAAGAGCAGTATTTAAAATCTGTCCCTATTTTTGGGCATTTGCCCCCCATTATTTTTGTTCTGTCTAGATTTCTTATACTAAGAGGTTGACAGTTATGATTTATAGATTTGAAAAATCATAAAACAGTTTGCTAATTTAGACAATAAAAGAGTAAGAATTGCAATGATTATGTTCACATCAGGGTATAATTCTTGAGAAACAGCTTCAGTATTACGATTGTGGGAAATGAAGTATAAGATGATAAAGGGGCTAGAGATAGGTGGGAGGAAGAGGATGTGAGAGAAGAGTATGGTTGAGAAAGAGAGAGAAAGGGAGGGTGAGATACAGACATGAGTTCTTAAACAGGAAATGAAAAAAGGATGAAAAATATGCTTGCCAGTGGTACTTTTTCCATTAAGTGTTTCAGCAAATGTTTGTGTTAAAACAACAAAATGTTCATTTTCAATGTTTTCTTTCTAAGCATATACTGTGAGTTCAAGACAAGCACAGGTGTCTTCACTTTACCTGTGTACTGCATCCCTGCTTAATGTGTTCAACATCTATTTACCTGCTATGTATTCTCTTGTATTTTTATGGGGCTTAAATATTATAATGTAGCATTTTGGTACAAATATGCAGCAGAGTAACCCCGCAGAAGAAGACATTATGGCAAATATCTCTACTGCAACCATATATTTCCCTTGAGTACTTAAATAGGCAGGGATGAAAGTCAACCATACACTAACAAAAACCAACATACTAAAAGTGATGTACTTTGCTTCATTAAAGCCATTAGGCAATTTTCGAACTAGAAAAGCAACTACAAAGCTCACACTTGACAAAATTCCCATATAGCCCAGCATGCAGTAAAACATAATTACCGAGTTCTCATTACATTCAATAAGTATTTTATCAATATTAGATTTTGTGTTATGCTCTGGGAAAGGAGGAAACAATAACAGCCACAGAAGACACATCAGAATCTGAATCAGAGAACAGAAGCAGACAAGGGTATATGGAACTTTTGATCCAACCAGTTTCTGCAGTGGACTGTTGGGTTTTGTAGCACTAAAAGCAATGAAAACAATTGTTGTTTTTCCCAGTACAGCTGAAACTGAAAATGAGAAAATGATTCCGAATGCCACTTGCCGGAGTAAACAGTTCACCTTTCCTGGCTGTCCAATAAAAATCAGTGCGCAAAGAAAGGAAAGTGCAAGAGCTGAAAGGAGAACAAAGCTAAGTTCACGGTTGTTGGCTTTCACTATTGGAGTTTCTCTGTTCTTAATAAATATGCAGAGTATAGAAATGTTTAACAAACAGAGAAATAATGACACAGCAGCCAACGATGAACCCAAATGATCATCAAAAGAAAGGAATTCTATGATCTTCGGGATGCACATCATTCCGTTAGCATCTGAGCACTGATCGTCTGGGCACCTCATGCAGTCATTAGAATCTGAAATTTAATATAGAAATGGATTAAAAAGTGCACAGTATTATAAGTTAGACTGCAAAAAATGTTTTAGTTGGAACATTTACACGTTTAAATATGAAATAAGCTGCTGATCAGTAGGGCTGTCTGTCTGTCTCTCTTTTTCTGTGTCTCCTTACATAGCATTACAACAGTTGGAGGCAACTAACTTTCTAGTCTATATAAAAGTAACAAATTAGCACTTCACAAGCCCTCCTTGAACATTTATGCCCCTAATTTCTCTGTGTATTTCAAGCTTTTTCCATATTTGTGTAAACTTATAATTCATTGTCTAAGCCTATAATAATTTCCATGAATTGTTCACCATATCTGTGAAAAAGTACTCCAACATGTCTAAACTATAATTAGAACTTTTTTGTAGCTAATCCAAAATCTGCATGCACTATTAATCATTTTATGAACCAGAAGCATGTATTCTCACTGTCATATCTTGTTTCTGACATAAAGAGACCCAAAACCTCCAGTATCTTTTCATATTCAAACCGTACATATCTTTTATTACCCTTCTTGCTTTCCTCTGGTCTCTCTCTATCACTTCTATAACCCTATTCCTGTATCGTTTCTAAATGAGGTCTAATTAGTGAATGCCAGAATGGTAAAATAACCTCCCTAATCTTCACATAAGTGCCCCTTAAGTTGTGTTTCACTGCTTTGTTAACCTCAAATGTTGCTGACGCACATTGCCCTTGATCTGAAGATGCTGTCATCCAAACTCCAAAGTATTTTGTTTTTATCAGTTTGAAATAGCTCCTTATCCCCAAATTGTACCCTGCACCTGGGTTATTGTATCTTAGATGCAGTATTTTATACCTCCATGCATTAAATCTCACGTGCCAAGACTATATTTATCTAGGGTGCAGTGAAGAGAGCAGTGGCTCTGAGTGCAAGCTGTTAAAGAGTGCGATTAGCACATCAAGACTTGTCATGGTTACAGTAATGGCTGAAAAATTAAGCAGTCGTGGCAGATAGCACAACTGCGATAGGTTTTGTTTGAAGTGTGAGTGCATTTTAGTAAGCATAGCATGGAACTGCTCTCAGGTGGCCACAGTGGTGCAGTGGTTAGCTTTGTCACCTCCCAGCAAGAAGTTCTCTCGTTCAATCCTTGGCTGGGGTGCCTTCTGTGTGGAGTCTGCATGGCCTTCATGTGGGTTTTCTCTGGGTGCTCCAGTTTCCTCCCACATTCCAAAGGCATGCTGTAGGTAGATTTGACACTCTAAATTGGCCCTAGGCTTGAGTGCGTGCATGTGTGTTCCTTCTGTGGAAGATTGGGGCTGGCAACTCAACACTGTAGAACTCTACTGCCAATCATGAGCAGACAGGTGATCTGCTGTGGTGACCCCTAACCAGGAAAAGCCAAAAGAAGATGCATGGAACTGTTCTAAGCCCTATGACACTTTTTTCAGAAGGACCTATTTTTTTTAATTTTTGGTCTTCAAGTTGTGGCAGAAGGGCTACAACATTCAGAGGATTACTCAGCATGCCAAATGACCTAGCTATGGCTCTGTCTTTTAGCCTCATCAAATGCTGAACAGGGTTAATCCATCATCATCATCAATTACTGTGCCAAATTTTGTAACATGTAGAAGCAGATTTATTTTGTCAATTACTAAGAATACTGTTTATATATGCAAGTTTGCATCAATAAAATTTTATGAATCAGCTTAATACATTCACTACTCCTTTTTATTATTTTTAAAATGCGTTTCTGCTCCCATAATATTACCTGTCTACTTCTCTTGCTTCTGGTTTACTTTTAGTAGCATCTATTATCACGACCGGTTCCTACATGACATAAGAATCAGAGCAGCAGGGGCAATAAGCCTGACAAAGAGGTTCAAAAACACTTGTGCATTTAAGACCTATTCTGGGTATGGTCTTGCATAGCTCTCAGATCCCATGTATAAATGCTTCTTTGTAATACACGTCCATGAGGGTAATGTCACATGTACTGGTCACCTATAACAATTTTCTTTGTGTTTCCATAGGAATTAATGTAGAGATAATATAATGCCAGACTGTTCTGCAGAAGAGACATTCAGGCCAGTGACTGTACCCCCCACTGATAAGTTTTATTATCTGTGTTACTGCCTGTATCAAGGTCACCAGTGGCGTAGGCATTCACCATACCCTCTTAGCAGTTGCCTGTACCAATAACTTGGATAATCATTTAATTGAATCTGATAATCTAGAATTCTGACAGCAAACTGTAAAGCATACAAATGATCTACGTGGCTCCAATACTGAGAAACAATTAACAAAAAAACAATGGGGACCAAGGATTTTTTTTTCCAACTGAAAACTACTAGCTGTTCATGGAATTTCTTAGACCTGTTCACCAGTGTATTTCTTATATTAAAGACTCTTATTTTATTTGTTTATGACAACATACAAAATATCTGAAACAAAAGACTGTTTAATTTGTCATCAGAAAACAGAAAAGGACTTCAGAAATGTAAATGATTTGAAGTCATTATCATCCCTCCCTTCCTATGATCATGCTCTTCTTGTGGTAGACGACGTGTTCAGTGGCATGTTGTCTACAGTGTTATGTTCCAGTTAGGTCCACTGTTGGAAAAGTGTTCACTCATGACAGGCCAGTTAAAGAATAATATGAATATTTGTTCTCTCTATGACAGTTTCTGCAAACATTAAAAACACTTTGTCAAAATCAGCAAAGGTTATATTAACAGTGGAGCCAGACCTGCAGGTAGTATTTGATTGCCATGGTAAGCCATATAGCAAAATGACACTTAGGCATCCAAAGCTGTATGGAAACACTATGTGGTCTTACCACCCATAATGTGAAGAATAGGTATCAAATGTTATGTCATGTGCCTAACATACACATCCTAATCTGTCACGTGAACCTTAAAAAGAAATTGTCTCTTGGGAAATGGAATGCCTCTGTGGTAGGCAAGTAGGTGGGACTTATTTGGAAGGTTGACAATTACCAAACAGATGTAGCTGGCAGTTAACTATTGTTTCTGGTACCAAACTTCTCAAATATGATTGTTTTTTTCCTCCAGATATACTGCTGTTCCTCAGAAGATGGCCTGACCAGGGGTGGGGTTTACTTCCAAGCTCCCAGCTGAGTGCCATACAGTTGATGATTGTGCCAGTGGGTGAAGTAGTCCCCTCAATGTGACTGCAAGTTGCAATAAAGAAAACTCAGTTGCTTCTCATATGTACCCAATGGCTATATAGATTCTTTGGTCTTCTCGAAGACAGTGGATGTTACTTGATAAGATACCATTTACTGACTGTAATTCTACTGGAAGACTTTACTACTCATGATGGGGAGCTCAAAGATGCCAAGAGAGGTATGATTGGATGGCAAAGCTTGTCTGGCATAAACTTGAGTAGTAAACTGTTATTAGACTCATTCTATGCTACTCGTGCAGTACCAATAACCAATCCCATGTTTAAGCATAAGAGTGCTAATACACATATTTCATACTTGGGCAATACGAGTTAAAGGCTGATGACTGACTTTGCAATCATGTCAACAAATTCTAAGCTATATATTCTGGAGAGACATGAAAGAGGTATCAATTGAGCTGTTTTCTGATCATCCCTTGCTGGATGAGCTGGGTCACATAAGTAAATAGGCAGTTGTTTGACCAGTCGATGAAACAAAAATGTACATTGAAGGTATCTTGCAGATGTCTGGTACATGCTTCTGCATGAGATGGGTCTGCACCTCCAGAATAGCTTCAACCTAATACAAAGGGAAATCAGGGATGTAATGTCAGAATGAACCTTTTCAAGAACTAAGTAGTTGAAGTAGTAGCAAAAATGTTATAGCAAAGAAGTGCTCATTGCTTGCATGGCTATAACCTAAGGACCTGTTAGTGGATACAAGCAGTGAAAGAATACATCAAGATAAAAAGGATGCCTTCTGTGCACTGCTAACAGGAGGAAAAGGGGTGGTGTCAGAATACGGCCAATAAGTACTAACAGACCAAGCAGCAGCATGGCAGTTACCAAACAAGGGTCTGGGCATGAGAAGAGTTTGAGAAAATGCTGAAATTGATTGAGAAAATTAGCAGGAAGTACAAGGAGCAATCTGAATTAGTCATAGGTTCATAGGTTGGTACTAGGCTATTGGCTGTAAGGCCTATACAAGCCTAGCCATAACAATTCCTTGGATATTTCTTCCTGCCATATTTACTTCCCTGGACCTCTGTCTAGCAGGGCAACTGACGTGATCCCCGGGGTGAATTTCCTATCTCCCATCCAATCGTCAAGGTTCCTTTTGAAGAGCACCAAGGAGGCGGTCTGCTTGACATGTATGGGCAGTCTATTCCAGAGTATGGGTAGTATCTGGGTCAGGAACCTATCCCTCCAGCATATTTTGTTCATTGTGATGACAAAGTTTAGATCCCTGGAGCGTGTGCCTCTGAGGGACTGGAATTTCTTTAAGCGGAGGATGTCCAATAGCTCAGGGCTTGACATGGCCTTGTATGTTAAGCAGAGATCACCTCTCAGTAGACAATATGCCACAGAGTATAGCTGGAGTTTTTCTAGATGGTCAGTATAGGGCATCTGCTTTAGGCCTGTGATTCTTTTAGTGAGGTATTTCTGCGGCCTTTCCAGCTGTTGCAGATGTCTTGTGAGGTACATACCAAATGGGGCGTTGTACTCTATAATGTGTCTAATGAGGTATGAGCACAGTGGGACAATTACCTCCTTTTTTCTGGATGAAAAGCCCTTAGTGATGAGGTGTGCCACATAGAAGGATTTCCTGACTGTTGTGGCGATGTGCTTATCGAAGGTGAGACCACTGTCCACCTGTGTGCCTAAGTTTCTCATCACACTTTCAGTGTTTAGTGTATTGCCACCTATGTGGCAATTCATGGGTACGTGGTTTTTCCCAAAGGGGATAACTATACATTTCTTGGCATTAAGCTTGAGCCCATGGCTCTGGCACCAAGCATCTGTTTCTGTAAGGCCCTTTTGTAAAATATCCACATCATTTGGGGATTCAATAATGGCTCCCAGTTTGCAGTCATCTGAGAACTTTGTTAGCCAGAGTCCCTTAGTGTTGGCCTGTACTTCAGAGAAGTAGATGCCAAACAAGAACGGTCCCAGGACTGAACCCTGAGGTACTTCACTTGTCACTTGTCTGTAGCTGGATTTGGAGTCGGCTACTTTTACAGGCTGGGTTCTGTCAGTAAGCCAGTTGGCAACCCATCGAGTGATGTAGGGATTTATACCCAGCTTAGTAAGTTTATCTATGATTCCAGAGTGGGAGATGGTGTTGAAGGCCTTGGCAAGGTCCAGATAGGCTGTGTGGACTGCCTTACTCTCATCCATAGCTCTGGAGACTGATTCAAAGAAGTCAATCAGGTTCAGGAGACAAGATCGGCCCTTCATGAACCCAAACTGGGTGGGGTATAGTGTTTGAAGGTTGCCAATGTCTCTGTTTATAAGTTCCATGATAATGCGTTCCATGCCTTTGCAGATCAGGCTCATCAGACTGATGGGACGGTAGTTCCAGGGATCCAAAGTGGATCCCCCCCTTGTGGAGTGGGATAACTGTAGCTGTGCACCACTCAGTAAGCACAGAGCCTGAGGCGAGGCTATGATTAAACATGACACTTAGGTGAGGTGCCAGTTCATTTTGTAGTTCATGTAGTACACAGCCCGGGTTGTCATCTGGTCCCATGGATGCTGTATTCTTAGCTTTGGAGAGTGTGGTTTCTACCTGTGTGGCCGTGATTACCAAAATTTGGCAACCTTTTGCTATTGAGATGGGCCCTTTAAGGGGTGAGAGGGGGGGGGTGAAGTTTGCACTAAATCGATCTGCCAGGATATTGGCAATATCCTTGGGATCAGTATATTTAATGCCATTCTATTGTAGCTCAGAGCATATCTGAGCATTGCCATTTAGATTCTTGACATAACTATAGAATGCCTTGTGGTTGTCTTTGGAATTTTTGGCAATTTTATTTTCGAAACTAGCTTTGGAGGATTTTATGAGGGATCTCAGCTTCTTACTGAGGCTGGTAAGGGAGTTTTTTTGCATCCTGGGATTTTTCTCTTTTCTGTAACAATTTCTTTCTTTTGTTGTATAGTTTGTTAATGCCAGGGACCCACCAGATTGGTTTCCTTTTTTTGGAGGAGAGAGTCTTGGTTCCATTTGGGATGGCACAATTCATGCATGAGTGTATGTGCTCGTACAGTGCTTTAGTGTAGGATTCAGCAATCAAACTTTCAGCTCCCATCTGCATGGGTGTCATGAAGTTTGTCACTTCTGACTTGAGTAGCATGAAGTTGGCTTTGGAGAAGTTTTTTATGGAGGTTTCCTTACTGGGGGGTGGGGGTGGGATGTGGATGTCAAGGGTGATTTGCTTATGGTCAGACCTAACCAATGAGGGGGTGACCACTGATGTGGAGCATTTATCTCCCATGTTGGTATTGACCAGGTCTAGGATATTGGAGCCCATGGTGGGACAATGGATTAGTTGATCCAGGGCATTGGAATTCATGAATTCCAAGAACCGTTGGGAAAAGGTGTTGGTACATGAGTAGTTTTCCCAGTTAATGGCAGGGTAGTTGAAATCACCCAGTATTAGGGTGTTTGGTTGTATCTTAATATTGTCCAGTATGTTTACAAAGGTGTAGTGAGAATCTTGGGGCATGGTGGGGGATCTGTAGCAAGCTACAATTTGGATTGCAATCTTACCTAGTGTTAGTTGCAAATGGAGAATTTCAGATGCACTGTGTTGGGCAACTAGCCTGGAGGTGTGAATAACCTTGGTGAATATGGACACTCCTCCACCTTTAGTATTTCAGTCTTGGTTTGGTGGCCGAAAAGTGTGGTAAGAGTTCTAGCCTGGTATTGCAGGGGTGTACTCTGGAGCCTTGATCCAGGTCTCAGTTACTGCACAGATATCAATGTTCTCCATTTTTAGGAGTGCCTCGAGAGAGTGCATTTTGAGGGTTAGACTTCTAGCATTGAGTAGCATTACTTTCAGATTTTGCATGCTTGTACCTGTTACGGTGGTGGTTTTGTCCTTTGAACCTTGCCTAAAATAGGCACTATAAGGGTGGTGAGAGCTTTAGCCAGTAACCTGAATCCCAGGGGTGAGAGGTGCAGACCATCTCTGGCAAAGCATCATGGTTTGTCGATCATGTTGTCCCAGGCAGACAGATACTGGATCTCCTTTCAATGACACCAGAAACTTAGCCAATTGTTGAAGTCAATAATTTTATCCTTATACTGTTGGTATCATTCTGGGCGAAGGCAGGATGCTACTCAGGGCTAGGGTCATACCTGCCTGGGCCACATGATCTAAGAGCTCTTCCATGTCTCTTTTCATGTAGTCCAGGGAGGTACATCTCAAGTCATTCACTCCAACATGGACCATGGCAGAGTCGTATTTGTACTTGTTGTGGAGTGACTTGAGTACATGCATTATGTGGCGGATCCTGGCACCTGACAGGCAGCTGACTGTAAATTTCTCCTTGTTCAGCCTGGTGAGTGGGGCATCCATGTGCCTGACTATAGAGTCACCTACGACTAAAGTGTTGGGTACATTGTCTTGCCTTAGGGGCTGTTGTTGAGTGGCACACTGGTGCTGTGAGCTATGTGTCACTTTGATTGTGACTGGTGTTTGTTTGCGTTTCAGCTTTGGAGGTCCTAGTTGCTTGGGCAGGTTAATGTTAAGGGCCTCTGCATATGTGGGTTTAGTGTTGCTATGTGTGGATGTTGATGGTATAGGTTTTGAAGAGCTATGTGTTGCTTGAGGTGTAGTGCAGGTGTTAACCTTCTCCTCTTGATTGTCTAGCACAATCTTGGTGGGAGAGAGAGCTTTGCTTCCAGTTTGGCTATGTAAGTGCATATCTCACAGGTTGTAGTGTAGGGTAGTAGGAGGAGAGGGCTATATGTGTACATGAGGCAGTTGCTGCATTGCCCCATTATGCCCACATTCACCAGGTGGACAGGAAGAATCACTGTAAACTGACCCTTGGACATGCCTGTTTATGTGCTTTTTTGTAAAGTACAAGAGCTGTTTCCCCTTACCTTTGCAAGGTACTTTGCAATTATAGGCTGTTTAGCGCCTACGATTAATTTCTTCTTGTTAACAAGGAGAGTTGAGTGCTTATATCAGTTTAAGGCTTCCTAGTGCTTTCCAGCAGGTTCTAGAGCAAGTGCTAGTCACAGGGGTTCAGATTTTAGTGCTACTACTGAAAAACCAGCTAGTTCTAAGAGAGAATTGGAAGAGCAGACTTTCTGGCACCTGGAATAGTTTAACCTTAGCCCCGCTGTTCTGCACGATGTGAAAAATGTGCAAACATAATGCGTTTTTAAGCCAGAAATTTGAAAGGGATAGAAATCAGCCCAAAATGGCTAAAATTACAATTTCAGAGCTGGAAACCACTCCTCTAGTGTCAGACAGGCAGTACAATGCTCACCAGTCCCATTGGTATGCAGTAGGACTTCCCTCTACCACAGCAAAGTCTGGATAGCTCTGAACACAGAAAATAAAGTCCTGAAACCAGCAAAGCCTGGGATCTGGACTATACTAGCTAGGAAAGGCGGGAAACGAGCAAACAAGATAGTTTTTTTTTTGTTTTGTTAAAACAGGCTAAACAATGCAATAATACACTGAATAAACACTGAAAAGGCTACCACACTTGAGTGTGCAGCCCTAAACAGTAAATACAATTAAAACTCTACAAAATTAACAATTTAAACTTTTTAAATGAAGCAAGGCAAGTGCACAACTGAAAAATGATTTAAGAGGCAGTAGTTCAGTAGAATAAGTAGCTAGTCTTCTTTTCTTCTTCTTCTTTCGGCTTTCCCCGGTAAGGGGTCGTCACAGCAGATCACCCATCCGCTCATGATTGGCAGTAGAGTTTTACAGTGTTGAGTTGAGAATAAGTAGCTAGTCTACATATACAGAAAAGTCTCTCTCTCTCTCTCTCTATATATATATATATATATATATATATATATATATATATATATATATATATATATATATATATATATATATATATACATACAGAAAAGCAGCTAAAACACACTAAAACAATTCAGATGCAGTGCAACCTAGAGCACTTGAGTTGTTGCAATATTAAGGCAAATACAGTTTTAATAAATGCACTAAAAATATACTGTATATTTACAAAATGTTTGAGAAGCACAGTCAGAACACAAGGATATTCAGACAATTTTTTTTTTTTTTTTTTTTTTTTTTTTGTAGAAAGGGAGAAAGGAGGAATAGAAGGAAATTCTCTCTGTATTAGGTAGAATGAGCTAATGACACTAGATTGGGAGGAGTGTCCAAGATCAAATTTAGAGTAGGGGTGGGCAACTGCAAGGCCAGCAAGTATAAAGAAAAGATGTCAATAGGGAGAACACACTATAGAAAAGAAATGTTTACTCCTGAACATGGTGGACATTCCCCACTTTGAGAAGCCACTATCTATAAATGAATGTTGCAATAAATCACTGTTGCAAGTATATAATTTATTTATTTACTATTTGTTCCCTGGGTAAGTGGACTGGTCTATTGACCATTTTCAGCCATGACCCAAGCTCAGTGAACAGAAAATACATCAAGATCTTTCAATCAGCAATATTACATACAAAAAGAATGCATAGCAAACTTCAGAGCATAGTAAGACTGAATGCAGCGAGAATGACTTTAAAAGGTCTAATCAGAGTGCATTGAAATAAAATATATACAAAATCCAAGCTGAGATATGCATAAAATACAGTGCAATCATACATATAATGCATAAACTACTATATACATGTAAAATACCCGGGTCTACCTGAGATGGTTGACAAGCCGTTTGATCGACTTTCATTTGGTCGACAATTCATTTGGTCGACAGGCAGATTTGCCCCCCTCCCCAATGTTGTGCGACCCTGGAGTTGATATATATAGTTAGGGGGGGTGGGGGGGCAAAGCCCTCCACATAAAACTGCTTGTTGACCAAATGAATTGTCGACCAAATGAAAGTCGATCATATGGCCTGTCGACCATGTGATAGGGATCCAAATACCCATATATACATGTGAAATATTTGTGTAACTCCTATATTAATGTGAAAAATGTGCATGAATTAGAATGTTTCATGATGACAAGGCAAGGTACATTACTGAGATTTGTTAAAAAATGCTAAAGGTATGGAATATTGTGAGGTATTAGGGTTACTGTGCCTTTTCAATGTTATTTGAAAGTTGAGGGACAGTATCTACTGAAACTTGAATGAATGAGGTAGTCCACTTTTTCAAAGAAGGACAGGAAGGAATGTTCCAGTTATGGAGAGATCATACTCTTTAAAAGGGACATACAGCTGATTTACAGTTAAAGAGGGATGACACTCTTTAGATTCCTCAGAAATGCCTATGATAGGGGGTTGAAAATAAGAAAATTGTACTTCTGATCCAAAAACAGCACCATGTATGCCAGCTAAACCACAGAAGATGGATAATCTTTTTTTCAGTGCACAAATTATTGGAGGGAGTCAAAGTAGTTCAGAAGTATGATTTGTGTGAGTTCCATGGAACTGAAAAAGGCATATAACAATGTACCCCAATATGTTATGTGGGAGGTGCTACATAAGAAAGGGACCACAGAGCTACTCTTGCATATCACTGGCCTTGTATTTATTAAATGAAAGTTGTGTTTGCATTCTCAATATTAAATTAAATATATTCAAGGCAGAGATACAACTTAAGCAAAAGGAGTACCTTGTCTCCTCTCTTGTAAATTATTTCACCAGACAGGGTTACAAGGAGTAGTTGAAGCTGAAGAAAATCCAGTTAACTAATGAAATAGTTGTATCTTTGTTACATGCAGCCAGTGTAATCATCTTTGCCTCATATAAGCATAACCCCCAATGTGGGGAGAGGTTTGCTGCTGAGTGTGAAAAGCTAGAAAGAATATCAGTATATTCAAATCAGAGTCAAGGTTCATTCCTTGAAAAGATCAAATTGTTGTTTTTAGGGTGCAGCTACATCAAGTGAAGGAATTAAATATCTAGGAGTCTTGGCCTGCAAGTATAAATAAGTTATATAACAAAAGATAGAAAGTGGAAAGATGATTACCTCCACAACTTAATTAAGCAAATCAGAAACCTTATCAAGTTCTCTAAAGCTAGTTATGAGACTAAATTAGCATCCCTAGCTTAAGACAGTCATAAGACATTTTTTAGCTATGTCCAAAACCTAAAAGGGAATGCCCGGCAGTGTGCTAAACTTATAGTGGACATCACCACTCACACTAAACCTGAAAAAATTGCCAACCTGCTAGCTGATAGATTTGGTGTTAATTTCACTCCCCCATCCCCACCAGCCATACTCCACAGCATTCCTAACACCAGTCCTCAAGAAAATGTCATACAAGTGCACTCCAATGCCAAAAAATATGACCCGGCCTCTATGTCACCAGATAACATCCCAGGCTGCTTACTAAAAAAATCTAAAACAAGACCTAATGGAATCACTTAGCATTCCCTTTAACCACAACCTGAGCACTGGTTTTGTTCCAGTGGAGTGGAGAACAGCAACAGTAATCCCCTTCCACAAAGGGGATCCATCAACTACCCCTGGGAACTATAGACCCATTAGCCTGACAAGCCTTAACTGCAAGGCCATGGAAAGAATCATCATGGACCTTATCAACCAAGACATAGGCAACTTCCAGACACTTGACCTGACCCAGTTTGGTTTTATCAAGGCTAGATCTTGCTTATTAAACCTGGTGGACTTTTTTGAGAATGTCACCAAAGCCATGGATGAGGGGAAAGCAGTGCATACCACCTGTCTTGATTTAGCCAAAGCCTTTGACACAGAATTGTAGAATAATAAATCTCAGATTGCATTTTGTTGAGTCTACTGATTCTGGTGCTGAAAATGAATTTACTTATCATAAATCTAAGTATATGCCTCCTATGAATCCCACAGTCCATCAGTTTCAAAGTAGTGTTATCAAAGATCTACACTACCATAGGAATGAAATTACCTACAAACCAAATAATCTCTCAAAAATAGAAAGGGAAGCACTAACTGAATTATAGAACAACAAAGATATTGTCATTCTCTCTGCTGATAAAGGTGGGGCCATATTGGTAATGAACTGGCTACAATATGACTCTGAAGCCAAAAGACAACTTCAAGACAGGCATTACTATTTGGAAATACCTCTTGACCCCACTTTTAGGTTTAAAAAACATATAGATGAATTTTTGACATTAGCTAGGGAAGAAGACATTATCACTGATAAGGTCATGCAACATCTTACTATTAAAGACCCTATAAGTCAGTATATTTACTTTTTGCCCAAAATACACAAGGACTCTGTTAAACCACCTGGGAGACCAATTGTGTCTGGAAGAGGCTCTATCACTGAACCACTGTCATTGTTTCTTACAAAACATCTTAAACCTTTATTACAGTGGGTCTGATCACGCATTCAGGACACCACTGAATTTCTAAAAATAATTTTGGAAACCCAACTTGAACCACAATGGCTAATGTGCACTTTAGATGTTAGTGCTCTTTACACAAACATCCCTCATGCCACCGGGTTGAAGGCCATTGAATACTGGCTGTATAAATCTGAATTATACCAGCCAGGGTTCAATACTTTTTTGTTAGGCCTGACAGAACATGTCCTAACTAATAATGTCTTTTTCTATCAAGACACATGTTATTGGCAAATAAAGGTTACGGCTATGGGGGCATCTTTTCCCCCATTTATGCTGACCTTTTTATGGCTTTCACTGAAGAACAACTAATCTGTGATGCATGCCATAACTTGTACCTGATGGAAATAGACATTTGGAGGTGATATTTGGATCATTGCTGGATGGTATGGAGGTCGGATGTGGAATATTTGGGGGAATTTATTAACTATCTAAATGAAAACAAATGGGGACTACACTTCACGGTCAGTTTTGATCTAAACATCATTACTTTTCTTGATGTTTCCATCTCCAGAAAACCAGATCACACTTTGTGTACAGAAGTTTTCCAGAAGTACCTCTAATATAATATCCTCCTCCATGCATCCAGCTTCCATCCTCCCCATATAGCTAAAAATATCCCCAAATCCCAATACATTAGAATGAGATGTATCTGCTCCAAAGATTCCACAATTCAGGAATATAGGCGGGATCTGACTCACAGGTTTAGGGACCAGGGAGATCAGATGGGACATGTTCTTCAGGCCAGCAATTGGGCAAATACACATAAGAGAGAAGACCTTTTGACCTATAAACAATGGGAGCAGCAAAGCTTGGCACAATTAGACTAGTGACAACTTATGGGATGAATTCTGATTTATTAATCATCAGTGTACAGAGACACTGGAATATTCTACAGAGTGATCATAACTTAACTAACATTTTACCAGATACATGCCAGTTTTCATTTCGTAAAGTGAGAAATCTTGCTTCCTATTTGAATCATTACAAACATTCACATTCCAGGACACCATCTCATGAGGTTCAAACTACTTTATCAGGCGAGGTGCTTACAGGATGCTACCCATGTGGACATTGCACTCACTGCAATAAGGTTTTTAAATCCAAACAATTTACAAGCAAGAACTGGGGTACAGTTTATGACATTAATGTTTTTGCCAATTGCAGTAGTGAATGGCTGATATATCTAGCAACATCCAGCTGTGGCTCTTTTTATATAGGGCAAACCTCACGACCACTAAGACTGAGAATTTCTGAGCATACCAGTGATATGAAGAACAAGAAACTAAGTAGTGCTTTATATAAATATCAAACATTCATCTGCCAAGTTCAGTTTTATGGTAATAGATATTATGAAAGGGAATAAATCCAACAAAGTGGGGTGGCATTCCATTCTTGACACCAAAGAGAAAAAATGGATTGTTAAACTTGGGGGGGGGGGGTATTTCCACCTGGATTAAATGAACAATTGTAGATCAACCAATCATAAGCTGATTTCAATCAAGTGCATATATAAATAGACAATTTGAACATTTTTACTTTACACTGAGGAAGGCTGTGGTGTGTACCAGCTGAAATCAGTCTGTTTGTTTTGTTTTTGCACTGCATTAACTAATACATTTTTTTAGCCTCACAGTTTGCTGACTTACATTTTGTTTTTGGATTCCATATTATTCAAGCCATGCAATCGCCTTGCTTACAGGGAGAACTTTGTTGATGTTAAAGTCCTAAGATCCCACAAAAGCCTAGACATATTTAACATGAGTTTCACAAATTTCAATAGCCATGTGAACATTGTCGACACAGGTATGAGCATATGCTATGTTTTCTAATACCAGCTGCCTCTATCCATGATGGACATGGGTGCAGCATCAGCAGTACAATCATGATTAACCATCCATTGATCTGGGCTGCACTTGAAGAGGGTCACAAAGGCATTTGCTTGACATGAATGGCAAGCTTGTTCCAGAGAAGGGGTAATGTCTGAGAGAAGTAGCTCTCTCTCCAGCAAGATTTATTATATCAGAGACTCAGTTAACATCACTGGAATGAGTGACCCTTGTACAGTTTGCTTTAACAATGTGGAACATTTCCATCAAGGTCAGATTGGAACCTGCCCTTTAGGCCAGAAACAGACTGACCCTTAGTAGTCTGTAAGAGCTATAATACAGTGATAAGACTTTCAATCTTTCAGTTTATAACTTGTTTACAATACATATCTTCTTTGTGCGATAACTTATGAGTTGCTCCAGCTGTTGCAGATGTGTGGTGAGGTACATGCAAAAGAGTGCATTGTACTCAATTTCTGGTTTGATGAGGACCAGCTACAATGGAATTATAATATCCTTTGATGTGAATGGCCTGTCCATACTTATGAGTTGTGACACATACAAAGGATTTGAAACCACAGTGGACACATGGTGGTTGAAGTTCCAATTGCAATCTACCTAAGTACCTAGGTCATGTACCACTGGGTCTGCACATAGGGCTATACTGTCTCTATTGTAATTTGCTTGGGTATTTGCTTTCCAAAGAGGAATAATTATGCTTTTTTGTTAATTTAGTGTGTCTTCATGGTTCTGACAACAATCATGTTTGTGCGTTAATATTTTCTGCAGTATATCAAGTGTTTGTAGATTCAGTGATTGTCCACAGTTTGCAGTTATCCTCAAATTTGTTCAGACAAAGGCTGTCTAAGTTTGTCTTAACTTCTGAGAATTAAATACTGAACATAGGAAAGGGCCTAGTACAGAGCCCTGTAATATGGTCCTGATCACTAGTGTCTTGGTAGAGGTGAATTCACACACTTTGACAGTACATGTCCTGTCAGTGATATATTTAGCTACCCACTTGGTGATGTAGGTGTTTATGCCCAGTTGAGACAGTTTATGTATAATACCTGCATGTGGATTTGTGTCAAATGCCTTGGTCAGGTCAAGTTAATCAGGATGCACAGTTTTTTCTTTATCCATGCCCATGGTGACCTGCTTGAAGAAGTGAAACCAATTTAACAGACATGATGTAGCCTTAATGAATCAAAAATGATATATGTACACAGTCGGGAGATTACATGTGTCCTTTTTGATAAGGTCCATGATGATTCTTTTTATTGCCTTACAGATAAGGTGAGTCAGGCTTATGGGTTTATAATTCCCTGGGTCAAGTGATGGTCTCCCCTTGTTCAGATGGATGACTGTTGTTGTATGCCCTTCGGCCAGAACACAGACTGTCTGGTGGATGCGGTTAAGTAGGAATCCAACTGTGTCTGCTAGGTCAGGTTTTAAGTTATTGAAAAGGCAAATTGGGATGTTGTCAGGGCCCACTGATGCCAAGTTTTTAACTTTAGAGAGCACACATATGAGCTGCTGTCTTGAGAAAATAAACTGAGTGATGGCCAGTGTGGACAGGGGGGTGAAGTTTGATCCAAATTTGTCACCTAGCAGATTGTCTATTTCCTGTGGTTGAGTATGAGTGGTGTCATCCACAAAGAGCATCATGCTTAATTGCGTATCCTCCTTAACATTTTATAATTATTTAAATGATTTGTGACAATGCCTCCAAACACAACCTTGAGTATGCATCACAAGCCACAGAGTGGAACTGTTCACACATTCATACAACTCTACCTATGTCTCATAATTACATCAATTGCATATCATATGCCTATATGTTTTTAATTTTAAAGCTGTGTATAAGGGCCCTCATACCATATAAGGACAATCACAAATGAAGTGAATGTGGTTCATGGAGAACAGTTACTGACACAAATACTGACAGTCACACAATGCTACTGGGGACCACCTCAATAATCCATGTGAATAGTAACACAATTGTGCATACAATGAATTCACCAAGGTTGCAATTGAATCTGAAGTTATATGTTTGTGTATATAATAGCATTTCAACATGTGGATGAAATAAGACATTTGTGTCCATGTAAACAGTATGATGTTATATTAATGTATGTCACAGAGCATTTCATGATGGCAGGTACATGCACGCACACCTGTGCTATACTGCAAGTGTCACCGATGGTTGAATGAGAACTATGTCAAATGTTGATATACGTCACTACAAAAACACATACCTTAGTAAGGAAACAATATACATAGCATTATCCCAATTAAACCATTCTCAGGAGCATATTACTACAGCTGTTATGGAAGGAACATGTAATCAAGTGGCAGCAGCTGCCATCAATAAATTACCTCATATCACAGACTGGGATAAACTGTTGTAGGCATACTGTACATACACACCTCAACACAGCACATGTGGATGACAGCAACACTGACCTGTGCAATGTTCATAGGGTCATAAGACATTACTAAAGTCATGGCCAACATCACATAAAATCCTAGCCATTATTATGGCATTTAAACAAAAATTACTATATCTATGTGATGGAAGACAGTAAGAGTATGTGTGTATGTGTGTATGTGTTTGATTGCATTACATACTGCCACTCTCCATCTGTGACATGTGCACCACTCCATGACTGAATTAGCAATCACACATCCAGTGGTCTGCAGATGGCTTGCAGAGGGTCATGGAAGGACTCTGCTTCATGATGTGTGCATGCATCTTTGAGCTGATGACATGCTCCAGTCTTCTGCAGGTAGGATGTTATGTGGAAAGAGGGACAACAGAGATGTTGGGTTCATGGAGCTATGTTAAAGGACCTCCTGGGTGGAATTCAACTGAAAAGAGATTCAAAAGATCATACAATAAATGTAATATGCCACAAGATTTGAACATTAAAATGTGTAGGTATAGAAGCTGGATTTCATACAATGCAGGACTAGCACCATCACATATGTCTGACTTTAACACTGTCACAGTGCACTTTATAGAGGAAGATAACATCAATATATGGTGAAAAAAGATGTTTGGAGGAGTGACTGACATAGATGTGGAGTCACACCTCAGTGTAAAATTATCTCCAAAAGATTACATGGCTGAATGCATACTCAAGTTGATTGCTGTGAGATTAGAGCCACTAGCAATCTAGTTACAAAAGCTGAAAAAACAGAGTACTTAACACTAGTGTCACAGCACACTTTTCATTTGAATTCTGTCAGAGGGCACTTTGTAGCAGATGAATCATTAGTGTATGTTGACAAGAAGATATTAGGAGGAGTTTACACACTAACACAAACACACAATTGATGGTAGTGAGATTAGACCCCCCCCAAGCTACTTCTTTACAGAGACCAGTACTTAATGCTAGTGCCACAGCACAAGATTGATTTTTATTGTAGCAGACAACATTTTATAGCAGATGACATCATCAGTGTGTGTTGAGAAGAAGATGTTAGTAGGAGTGTCTCACATGCTGCTGTAAAATATTATTTGTAGTCACATCTAACTGAAAATAACCACACACAAGTTGATTACAGTGAGATTAGAAACCCTAGCTGACTACTTGCAGAAGCTAGACAGCACAGTACTTAACATTAGCATCACAGCAGGCATCTGATTTTATACTGTTGCAAAACACTTTATAGCAGATTATATCATCAGTGCACATTTGGAAGAAGATGTTGGGAGGCCTCTATGAAATGGTCTGTAGTCATGTATGACTGTAAAACTTTTGGTTGCACACACACACACACACACACACACACACACACACACACACACACACACACACACACACACAATTTGGCTGTTGTGTTAAATGAACCCTTACCTATTTATTTCCCACTTGCAGAGCACAGTAGTGAATATTTGCACCATCACCGAAGTCTGCTTCTTCTTTATCATAGTGGTCTTTTAGAGGTTGACATCATCTTTTTATGTTGCAGGTAACATATACTGTGATGACACTAGTGTGCAAAGTGTGGACTTTGGATTTTCCATTTCTCTTGCAATATGCAGATGTACTTTAAAAGACAGTTTCTTAAACTATATGCAATAAGCTGTCATAAATGCATGTTGCAGAAATGAAGCATACATGCACCTGTTTCTCAGTATGTTGGGTATATTACACACTTTCAGTCAAACACACTCACATATTTTGTGAACAAAATGGATGCAAGTGTTGATGTACGTGTGTTCATATTATAATGAATTGATGTCCACAGTAAGACATGTATAAGTTCAATGTCTATTGTCAGCATAAAAGTTTAACTAATGTACCAAAGCAGTTGTGTTATATAGTATAATTAACATTAAACCTATTGCTGATGTATCCCATTTTCAAGTGTATTGGGGCAAGGCATGCATGACTATAAGTAAATATGTGTTTAGTCAATAAGAAGTCCCTTCTCTTTGGTTGTTTTTTTATATGGCTTTTGATAGGATGAAGAATAATTGGGCAATAAGCATAGTAATACATATCAGATATCTCTATCCATAGTGCACCATCAAAAAACTGGTTTGTGGGAATGATGATAAAGTGTTTGCACATGCAAGATCAACATTTAATGAATAAAACTTAAATTTGAGAATTAGTTATGCATATATGCTATGGCTAAAATAGCTGACAGATACTATTGTGTTCATACTGTAATTTGTATTGGAAATGTTTGTATCATAACTTTTATGACATTAAAAACTGTTGCTATTGCTTTCCCCATTTACACTGATTTAACAGCGAGCAAATGTGGTTCTCTGTTTAATGGGAAAATAGTAATATTTCTATTGGTTTACCTTCCTTCACGCAAACACCCTAAGCAGCAAGATGTGGACATTATCTCTTTGGACAGTTTGTCTTTTTGGATTTTCCCGGTTAGGGTTCACCACAGCGGAACTGCTGTCTGCTAATGATTGGCAGTAGATTTTTATGGTGCCAAGTTGCCAGCCCAACACCCAACCTTCAGCAAAGGCATGCCCATTCTCGTATGTACTGAGTGTAAAAAATGCATCTACCGTCTAGCCTTCCCAAATGCAAGACCTGTGAGCTTATATTCAGAGTAAACATAATAAAGGATTCAAATTCCACACATTCAATTTTTATTGCAGATGGTGTCAAGATGGCATTAGACAAATAAATGTGATAATTTCTGCAAATATGACAACCAGTGACTACAGTGAAGTATGTCTGTGTCTTCCACAATTTTTATGATTAATGCCTACCTCTATACAGCTATACAACTATTAGCTGTTTTGCAGGTCTTACTTCAAAACATAAGTTAATAGAGTGTCCAGCTTTTTATACATGACAAGGGATCATACATGTTTTGAAATGATTATTTCAGACTCAGCAGATATGCTATTTGTGTCCTGAAAAGTGTGTGGTGTAGGCTTCATCATAGTAAGGACAGTTTGTGTGACACTTGATGAAGATTTCATCCATCACCTGAACATGCCACTAACAGAATCCTACAGATGATTTTACAAAATTCCACAGTACATGAACAATGAAAAACTATTGCATTAAGCTAACATGTTATTATAATATATCAACAGAGTCAAGTCAGTCTGCAGATACCATCAGTCAACCTAATACATCCATACCAATGCAGAGTATTTGGATAGATGGGATGGATACAAGGAGAGATAAACATACACCTAGCAATGTTTGTTTTAATGAAACATTACAGGTCATTTTTTTTGCCTGTTGTCATCAACAAAATGAAGGTACCTAATATGTGATAGCAGTGGGGGTGGATATCACATCAAATGCTCATTTGTGTTCAGTAATCAATATTTCTCCATGAGAAATCAAAAGTTGTAAAATTTTTAATATGTCTGTGATGAAATAGTTAATACACATACATCACCACACTAAGAAATGATGAAAGATTGCATCTGGAATCGAACCCTTGAAGCTACTGTATCAAAAAATATTAACCAAGTGATTTTATGTTAACATTCCACATGGGAATTTGCATTTTGTTGCATTCAGCAGTCTAAATAACCATCAAATGTTTCAAAGTACTGCCTTTACTCTGCTTTAACTCTCTGTTTTTTTATTGAAGCAAGTTTAAGCAGCATTACATGGAGATAAATGGACAGGTGCGACAGATGGCAAAATCTCACTAGTTTTTGCAGTAGGACATGAAGAGCCATTCACCGTTGCTCAGGATTGGTGCACAATGCCAAACTCCTCACAAATGCAGAGGACAAAGGGTGAAGGCTTTATTATGGGGCATTTCTGCCATGTGTGTGGTGTGTGATTAAATTTTTTGACCAGATTAAAGGTGTGAAAATGGGGTAGAGAGGAAAGTGAAGAAATGAGAGCAATCAGGAGGAAAAAAACAAAGGGAAAGCAATATAGGAATTTACAGGAGGGAATTAGGAAAGAACCATAACTATCCACTTCTTCAACAGTGTAACATGAACTTGTATATAAAATTGGAAGAATGTGAACTGTCACCACAATACAGATGGGTGACAACAACACAGTTATGTTGTATAGCCAATTTGACCAAATCAAGTGTGTTAAGAAGACACGTGTGGAGTGGAGATCTATGTATTGGACAAAATTGTTTTTGGGACAGGTGCCCTTTTTTTTATTTCAAAAAAAGAGGAATTTTGGGGAAGGGACGTCAGACTGTTAGGGTCGGGTAGATAGGGTAGGTGAGGAAGCACTTGTATATAAACAGAACAAAGAAGACTGACAAATGGATGGTGAGGGATACAAAATGTTGGAGGACACCATGACTGGGGATAGTGAGGGGACATCAGAGGTACATGCCGATGAAGCATGGGACAGTGAGAATCTAGTCCTTACCCTCAGAACTGCAATAACTGTCCCCTTCCTTGGCTTCTTGTTGGATTGCTTGACTTTTTTTTTGCATTCTCAGAAGCAACTTCTCCAAATTGCTGAGGAGTGCATTAATGCTATTTTCTAAGACCTCATGCATCATGCCTGACAACTCCTGGCTGGTGAAGTAATCCCTACCTCCACAATACTCCTGAAGGATACCAATGCACCAGGTGCCAGGTAAGGCTACCTGATGTTGATGGCCCAGGTAGTGCAGGGGCTGCAGAGGCAGTACTAGCAGGTTGCATCGCAGATGTTCTGGGTGTTGGTGTGGCAGCTATTGGAGGGGTGGCAGGCTGAGACACAGTGATGGAAATCATTTGTTTTGTTAGTGGAAAATGATGACATCAGAAAGGTGTAATCAAACATATAAAAAAAATAAAAAAGAGAGAGATAAGGGGTGGGGTAAGAGAAAAAAAAACAGATAATTAGAATCATTATATGTCATATACAATAATTTAGTACAATACAAATATATTTTTATTTTTATGTTAGCTATAGTTTTTCAAAATCAAAAATAAAATTGAGAATTGTACCAAACAATCCTTGCAATATGCATATATTGCATATATGGTTTTAAAGATAATACAGATTACTATTATTTTGCTGGAGGCATAGATTCCTGTCCCAGAGACTTCCCATACACTGGAAAAAACTACCTATCTATATCAAACAAAGCTCCTCATTAGCACTCTTCAAGAAAAATCTTGATGATTGGATGGGAAATAGGAAATTCACCTCGAGGATCACTTCTGTGGCTCTGCTTAACAGTGGCACAGGAAAATAATTTTCTGCCTCCGAGCTACATGCTCTAGAGACCTAAACCTTGTCACCACAATAAACAGAACATGCCGGAGGGATAGATTCCTTTCCCAGAGACTTCCCATACTCTGGAATAAACTACCTATCTATATCAAACAAAGCTCTTCATTAGCACTCTTCAAGAAAACTCTTGATGATTGGATGGGAAATAGGAAATTCACCCTGGGGATCACTTCTGTGGCTCTGCTTGAGAGTGGCACAGGAAAATAATTTTCTTGGGTGGCAAAAGCCAGGGTACCTTTTTGGCTGGGCTTGTATAGGCCCTGGGGCCGATAGCCTAGTGCCTACCTATGAACCTATGAACTTAACAACTTTGCATTTATGCCAATTTTGATGAAATTAATATTAAATATTTTTATTAGAATGTGTTTGTTACTTGTGGGATTGGAACCCAACAAATATGAATGTGCTATTACACTTGCTACTACAATTACCTCAAGCTACAGAACAAAGCATGCATTCTTCCTTACAGTTAAGATCTGCATGCTTAAGCTGATAGTAATGTATGGAAGAGCAATATTTTAATAAAATCTTGTTCATTTGTGCTGCATACATACCCCTTGCCTCTGTGAGTCTTTGCAAGCAATCATCATGCACCTCCCTGTTCAGTGAAATCTTCTGAGCAGCTGAAAAATAAAGAAGGAGAGAAAAAGGGAAAAGCATTATGTTTACCAGTCTTAGCTATGCCAGCTTTCTCTGTCAGTTGAAATTGCTTTATCTATATACTTACACAACAGTGGGATGTCAGTGGTCCTAACTCATCCAGCCACTGGTTGAGTTTTGCCTGCTTGTACCATTTCAGGTCACTGTAATGACACCTGCATTGCTCCGTATTGCATGGAATGCCAGTCACACTGGAGACAGCCTTGACCAGACTGTTCCAAGCCTCAGCCTTATACTGAGATGCAGTATAGTTCCCCTGCAGTAGCCTACGGATGTAGTGCTTTACAAGGAGTGCAATAAATATTTGTGACTCCTCCACGTCCCATTTTAAGCCCTGAATTGGACATCTTCTTCCTAGCTTCTGCCATGTCTGCACATGGCATCCAATAACAGTTAAAGTGTTTTCCTGCCAGCTTTTGATATATTTTACAGCCAGTGTACAAAGCTGCGCAACCATGCCAACCATGTTTGCATGATGTTTAGCAGAGAACAACACTGGCAAACAGAGAAGAAGTTAGTTTATGAAATAGGAAGGATAATGTGACAGTTGGCATTAATTTATGGCATGTGTGCTACTAGACTTGACAGCAGTTTGTCCAGTGGTCAACAGTGATATGTTAAATGACTTGACTTTTAAGACCTGATTTTGGTGGGATCCATTTTATGACTTAACACATGTTTTGTAGGGCATTGCACACTGATAAAAGCAATTTGTACAATGTGGTATTCAAACCTATGTAAAATAAAGAACATATATGTTTCCACATAGGCATTTTTTCCTCATTACCACAGAAGAAGTGCTTGTCAAACATGCCCGTTAATAATTTTATATATATATATATATATATATATATATATATATATATATATATATATATATATATATACACACACACACATTAAAGTGAGAGTAGTGTTATACTTTAATTAACCGCGTATGTGTGGGGATTCATACAGATCCCCGACATCACTTTCTGCCGAAGCAAAAATCAAAGAACATACATAACCGAAAGTGCTGTTCACCAAAGCAGCACTTTCAGTTATGAATGCTGGTGGTGCCGGTCGCACTACAGTGCGGTTAAGGGAGAATAACCTTTTCCCCACTGTAGTGTGACCTCGGAGTGAGAATATAAAAGTAGGGGGGGGGGGCAGGGGGGCTTGCCCCCCAGCATAAAAGAAGTTTTAGTGGGGGGTTTTTTGAACGGACTTTAATGAAAGCGCTTTTTCGGTGAAAGCGCTTTCTTTAAAGTGCATTCGGGTATTGTGGATTCGGACTATTGAACTTTCGTTCAATAGTCCTAGATCTGTATGTGTGTGACCTTTACAAGGTCCTGGTTTATGCATTCTCAGGTGTGATGCAGGAGTAATGTGTGACAATATACTGGAAATGTATATACATGTATTACTTTCAAAATAGATTTCTGAGTTCTGGGTCAGACCACACAGTACATACTGTTTTACAGCTATACTTTTGTTATGTGAGTTGTGTAGATGACTGTCAGTAAAGTATGAAGTCCATCGCAGGTTAGGAAAAAAATGTTAATTACAGAATGATAATTGTACCCACGGTTACACACATAATATATATGATATCATGTGTATGCTCAATTCACCTGCTATACATAGTTATTTTATATTGTTAATTTTTATATAAATTGAAGTGGAACAGCATTAACAAAAGATGGATTTTGCTTGATTAAAACCCTGGTTCACCTGTGTTATTGTCATAAACCTTGACCTGGTGCCACAGGGAAACTGAGCAGCAGGTGTATTTTTTTCAATCAGTACTGTCCAGAGTGGTGACGTCCATGCAACGCCACTAAGTGTGTTTGCTTTAATAAAGGAAAAGCAAGTAACAATGTATTTTTTTAAAGTAATAATGTTTCTTTTTTGTCTGTAGCAGTAAGATATGTTTGTGCACAGGTGAGCAAAATGTGAAAGAGACAAGCAAAGGAGAAAATACATTATTTTTGTAAAAAAAAATGTTTAGTATCGTTTATCATTTAAAATGGGACTTGAACCATGGTCTACCTGTCTTTTATACTGTGTGCCTCAACATCTTTATAAGGTATGCTACACACTCACACATGATTCATAGGTGTAATTTATGCTGTCCATACCATCCAAGCTGCTGACTGCTGAGCAATAGCGCCATGCAGGATTGCAATTCTAAAGGCAACTGACATTAAATTTTAAATTTTAAATACTTATGCGTTTCACCTTGTGTACGCTAAGCCATGCACCACACAAATATTAAAAACAGAAAAATAAAGCAAAATAAAACAAAACATTTTAACACATGTTAAGGAATTTTACACAAATCTGGATATGAACTACAAAACTAATGAAACTAGAAAACACAGTGGGAGTGTGTTATCTCTCCTTGTCACAGCAGGAAAGCAAATCAAATGCATACAAGCAAATCCCATTTCCGCTGCAGTATTAACAGGACATAGACTTGTACATTCTCAGCTGGTTGTACGTGTGTGGCTTACATATTTAGTGCAATGAGTGATCACACAACCATTTATGAATATCTTTGCTCAAATGCAGCTCTAACTTCTCTTTTAATTGTGTTCATTATTCCCTTATCTATGCTGTAATCTCATACATGCGTTTTGCATAATTCTTCTTTAAATGTATAATAAAAAGTACACGACAGTGCAAAACATTAATCAGCACAGGCAAGAGAGTTTGATTACTATTGAATAAAAATAATAAATATGTTCTGTTTACTTCCACTGAAAAGTCTGCTAAAGTTACTTCTACATTTTGTAAGTGCATCCACAGTGACACACCCACTGCAAGTAAAGAAGTCTGAACTGCTGTGGTGTCTACCTTCTCTCTCTCACTAATCATTCACAGTTGCAAGTCTAGACTATGGGCTGGATTCAATAAAAACTACACAGTAGTGCACTGAGTTGTATTCAGTTAGTGGCTCTGCATGTCATGTAGAGCCGTGCAAACCCAGTAAACATTGTGGCATGTTAATTACAGCAGCTGAACTGTATGCTAATCAACCCATCCAAGATGGAGTAACTATGCAAGATGCTATAAAGCAATCATGTACAATGTTGCTCTCAACTGACAGCAATGGTAAACCAAAGTGAGCTAATACCTGTGGAGACTAAGGTATATGCAGCACTTACAATTTTAGCTACAGGAACCTTCCAGAGACCAGCAGAGGACATGCTGTTGGTGTCACAGGCATCAACATCCAGGATCCTACATAAATTCCTGATCTAATTTTTGAATTTTGGCGGTTTTTTACACTATTTAAGGACTATTGTCAGTATTTGATTTTGTTCTGAAGAAGTCTACAATACGTAGATGAAAGCGCTAAACCACTGAATTTATTTTGTGTTTGAACAATAGTAATAAATTGTGGATCGTGACATTACTGCTGGAACTATCTTTGTGCTTTGTTATACTGTGTTGCCGTGAGTTCTAGTATTTTAGTTGACTGATAAATTCCTGAATGCTATACTACAGCATGTCAGTGACAATATATATTTTCCCAATACTCCAGAGGACACAACTACAACTATGCAGGATTTCTACTATATAGCACATTTCCATGGAGTCCTGGGTGCCATAGACTGCATGCACATTGAGATCAAAGCACCACAAAGAGAACTGGGAAGGGTCTACATAAACAGAAAGGGTTTCTATTCCATTAATTGCCAGGCCATGTGTAGCACTAAGGGAATCATCCTGAATGTGTGTGCTGGCATCCCCAGTAGTTACCACGGCTCCCATATCTAACACAACTCTCAGCTCTACCAGAGGTTTTCCAAGGTGGGATATCACACAAGGTCATTTACTGGGGGATGCAGGTTATGCAGTCAAACCATGGCTGATGATGCCCATCAGAAATGCATGTGCACACACACACACACACACACACACACACACACACACACACACACACACACACACACACACACAAAAACACACACACACTCACACACACACACACACACACACACACACACACACACACACAAAATAATGCTATAATGAGACACATGCTTAAACAAGAAATATCATAAAGCAAATGTTTGGGCTGCTGGAGTCACGTTTCTGATGCCTAGATACATCAAGGGAGCCATGCAGTACAATCCCAAGTACTTGTGCTGGAATTTTCACTGTCAGTGCTATTCTACATAATATTATTCTGAGAAAACAGCTTCAACAGGAACAAATTGAAAAAGGGGCACACATTCAACCACCACTGGAAAGGTCATCACAGCCACTTGCAGGTGAGGACTCAGAGAGGGAACCACCAGTTGCTGTGTGAGTAGGTCAGCGTAGGCATGCACAATATTGCCTCACCTGGCCAAGAGGCAATGGATAGCACACATGGTGTCCAGCTAAGGGGCACAGCTTTCAAACTATGCACATAAATACTATAAAATAGATGCCTGCCAAAGCTCACAACCTTTACTTACCCATGTAACAGCTGTAAACTGCAAGCGTCGCACAAAATAAGCCCCAAATTAAAATAGTTGGAAATACAGGGCTATCGAGGTAAGTGTTAAACCAGGAACAGGAAAATAAATGTGTAAAACACAAATGAATGGCAGATCCTAGCATATTGTTACTGTTACTTGCAAATGCTCCTAAGTAGAAAGTGTGTGACTTTTACAGCAATTGCATCAATATGTGACAGGACTGACATAAGTCAATAGATGTCTGCTGTTTATCAACTATTAGGCCTCATGCACCAAAGATGCATACAATACAAAAACCTGTAAGAAAGCAGTATAATTTCCCAAGTAGCATCACCAACACATATACACTAAGCACTCAGTCAGCTATGCACCCTGTAGATCAGAAAAAAATACATACATGTATCCCTGAATCCAAAAGATAGAATCAAGAAGATGTCACAGTTATCATTTGCCCAAGGTGTTTTTGGGGGAGTGCAGGAGGCAAAAGCTGACACCAAAGTAGTGAGTGTGTGTGAGTAAGAAAGACAGGCAGGCTGAAATTTAGCTACTTATGAAATGGCCAATTAAACAGAATAAGCTATAAACCTCATGAATGACTCATGTACGTGTCTGTCATGTGTGTGTCTGTATAGGCACTGAAGGTAAAATTTTTGTGTGAGTGCCTGCAAGAAAACAGCCTGTGTCTTTGCTAGCTGTACATCCTGGCATGTTGGACAGGTGTGAGTCATGCATAGTAGAGGTTAAAGTTCATTGTTGTCACTCCTAACTGCAAGAAGTGACTCTGCCAGAAGTTGCACTGGCACATCCATGGCCACGGTCAGATGTGCTGGTGCTACCCAAATGTAACTGATGTCTATTGGACGAGCTCTCCTCACAACTACACCCAGGACCATGATCCCATGGCCTACTATGTCTGAATGTGGACACCTCAACCACTGATGGAGCAGTGGAAGCAGTGCCACTACAGGAGTGGGATCGGGCATGGCCATGTTCACTAACAACAGATGATGATGCTGATCCACAGCCAACTGGATGCTCTTCCTCTCCCAGCAGAAATTCCATCACAGACACTGCCCATTCCATTGTGTCATTCATCTGATCCACTGAATCAGTCATACAAAGGAGGCAGTTGCCCACATCAGCCTGTGCTACATCTACAACCCTAAGCATGTCCTCAAAGGACCTAGCGGAATGTGTCTTTTCATCTGTGATGACCCTTAACATGTATCAAGTGGCATGTAATGACACACCAGGATCAGGTGCAGAGTGGACAGTAGGCCTCCTCCAAGCACTCCTACCAACCCTCCTGCATGGTACCTCCCCTACACTTTGGCTATGCCCAGAGTCAATTGGCACTGAAGTGACAGTAACCACACTACCCTAATTAAGTGGATCACCCTCTACCTGTCCAATATCTGAGGGCTCAGTGGAATGGTTATGTGTAAGCATGCTGCCTGTATCTGATAGAAATACAGTGGATCTCTGAATCTCAACCTCAGTTTCAAATTCAACTTCTGCTACCCCCAACTGTGCCTTTGTTTGCCCACCACAATCATCAGAGCCTATCAATACTCCAAAATCCGGTGGTAGGAGTCCTACACTTCCACTGTCAGCATCATCTGTGATAATAAGCAAAAAACACAGGAATTAGATTAATACGACACTAAATATTAAAATCATTTATATGATAAAGTAACACTGGTCCCACTATCACAGATGGTACAGCAATCCAGAGACTCATTACACCCACTACACACATACAGATAAATGTATAGGTTATCTGAAGAATAGTCATCAAGAAGCAAATAAATGTTTGCTTAGCATGCGCAGATGGCTCTACACTTCGTACAGAGGATGGTCCATGAGGCAAGGGAAAGATGGCAATTAACCATCACAGTGGGAATAACACAAGGGGATAAAGAATACATAATTGCCTATATATCCTGAAAAAAATAGTTGTAACTGAAACTTGGCTGACACGTCCACCCATAGCCCATGTGCAATGAACAACTTCATTGTATAATTATATTAACTTAATAACATGTACAGAAATACATTTCCCCAGCAAGTCTTACTAAAATTATATATTTTACCATACAAGCAAATCTGAAACTTGTCATTTGTAAGCTTACCTAGAAGCTGCTCCTGGGACATAGTTGTCCTCCCAGACACATCAGCACCAACATCAATAACATGTTGGTGTGCAGTTTCCATTAAGCTATCTGGATCTCTGATAGTGGACAAGAACTCTTCATTTGGTGTCAGTGGTGGCTCAGTAGCAGGCCCACCCCTCTTCTAGTGCAACTGCAGCTGCTCTCCTCTACACTGATGAAGTCATATCAGTAGCTTGATGACACACCTAATCATAATTCCTGATGCACTTCCCCCTACTGTACTGACATTGTTCACTAAGCGGTTCCAAATCTGCATTCTGGCAGCCATATCCCCACATCTTTTTTTCAAGCAGAAAGGTGCTATGGCACTTGGACACCTGTGTTATGACTTTGTTCTCAGAGTCACTAAAATGGGGTTTACATGGATTTGTAAGCTTGGGAGCCATAATTCTATGTGGATGTGTCACTCAGGATACACTTACAAAGTGTAAAAGTAACTGTAGCAAGCTTTTAAATGTTACTAAATAGCACACATGTATGGTGCTTGTGCTATAATACACAAACTCCCCTGCCTGTGCTGACAAATGTCTTACACTGTCAAGTACTTTTTCTCATGTAGCTACAGGAGAAGGATACAACACATAAATAAGTTGTCAACATTAAGCACTGGAAATGCACTTTTCCATTATTAAAGCTGAAGGTTATGTGGTTGCCCCACCTACCCCTCACACAAAAAACAAGGTTTGTTCAAAACAAGTGTAAAGACTGGGTAGAGATGGGTGAAGAGATGTGAAGATTGGGTAGAGATGGGTGAAGGCTGCCAGCCTAGCCAAATAGAATTTGATACATAATTGTGGCATTTGTAAATATAAATGCAAAATACAGGCTTGTTTCTTAAATGAAAGAAAATACTGTAAAATGTTGAACTTCAAGATTGTAGCAACATTGCCATCTGCTGTAAGGAAAACTAAGGCAAGCATTTTAAATCTTTCTTTTGAAGTTAAAATTATTTCAAATCTATTCTTTGATCTCCAGAGCTCGGAGTCATTCTGTCTGGACTAGCACATTCTTTGTATTGTTTTAACTAAGAGTTAAATTGCTAGATTTAAACATGCAAATGTATTTTATTGCTCTGTCCTGACCAGCTGCAAAATGACAAAAGGGAGATGTTAAGAATTAAATGTAGTTAATCTGTCAGCCTATAAAACACAAGGAAAATGTAAAAGATGATGTAATGTTTATCAGAACTGCAATAGCAATTTAAACAGTGAGAACCAGAGAATATTAAGCATTTTTGTCTGACTATCCAGCTCAGCATTGCCTTATGCTCTATGTAAGTAAGTTACTTTAGAAGTTTGTTTTCTTGTAGCAATAGCTAGGAATTAGAAAAGATTAGACTAAGTGTTTTTCTGTTATGTCAGAACTGTACTACTGAATTATTTTAAGTTTCTGTGTGATCTCAGAACTCTTGAATAGCACTGTGGTGTAGTAGTATTGTCTTGCATTTTTAGTATTTATTATTAAATATTTAAACCCTTTTCAACTTTGGCTGGCTTATGTAGAGATAAATTAAGCTCTAGAGTACATTGCATGCTTATAAGTTATCCTGTACTAAGCCCTTCCAATAAGCCTTGATTGCTTAGTTACACTACTATTGGATAATAATATTACACAGTAATAATTGGACACCCTTTTGAGGGCCTTTGGGTAGCTGATAATTATTAGCTGGTGGTGGTAGGAATTACTACCATATAGTCTGGGTATAGGGGCACAGCTGGAGAATTTGTGTCAGCCTTTCCCAGGAGTGTTTGTGAAGTTGTATAAATACTTATCTCAAAGTGTGTGTGTGTGTGTGTGTGTGTGTGTGTGTGTGTGTGTGTGTGTGTGTGTGTGTGTGTGTGTGTGTGTGTGTGTGTGTGTGTCAGCTACTTGGGCAGGGACACAAAGCACTAGTTGGACAGAAAGGGTACTGGAGGTTAGCTTACCAGCTAGGCTGAGATCTTGACTCTATAGCTGTGCCAGTGTTGTGTCTTATTTGGGACCTGGAGAGCAAGGGAGCAACCAGCCCCAGAATGACTGTGATCTATGTGTGCTCTTAAGGGAAATTATACTTTACTGTGTGTATTTTTTATCCTTTCCTCTTATATGAGATGTCCTTTATGGTGTTAGTGGTAAGGATTGAGGCTCCTTGATTGCTGGGTCAGGGTGCCAGCGTCACAACAAGGAATACCACTTAAGTGATTTGTATTATGTTTCCAACTGAAATATCAATACGCCTACACATTTTCATCAAAAAAGCACTTGAAATACAACTTTTGTTCTGTAGTACACAAATGGTAGGAGGCATCTCCACCCCCAAAACAACAAACAAATGAAGATTTGTACAAGCCAAGGAATACCACAGAATGAAATTGCTATATATGCTTTTCACACAGTTATTAGCATGTGTACACACTTACAACAGAACAGTCAATTTGTGATTGTCATTCACCTCTAACTGTGCCCACTATTGCTCTGGAGGGGTCCCTGGCCCATCTTAGAAGCATAACACCTGTATCAGTGACATGTACATTACCATTTCTCTGCAGTAACATAGAACATTTTAAAATCCAATTTTAGCAATAATACTTGTGATGAAAGTTAATAACCTATCTGAGAAATGTACATGCCTACCAAAAATGCCCATGCCAACAGTGAAGTATAAGAAGTGCATATGGATAAAACTTCCCTTTTCTCTTGGATATATAAATTGCTTTGTAGCATGTTATAAAATCTATAATGTACTTGAATAATAGAAGCATATGTGAGCAAAATTAGAAGCCTTCTCTGCAGATAAATTGTCTTTAAAGGAATAGCAAGCTTTACTTTTGTCCAAATATGCAAGTCTCCTCACCTTCAAGTACCCTAGCTACATTGTTACATTTTATAGTGTAGATTCAGGCCTCTGAGCACAGTGAATATGCAAATGAAGTATGAACTCATTAGAATTGCTGAATATCAAATTTGTGAGTTCATGTAGCAATCTGTACAGTCCTGTTAGTTGCTAATGGCTTGCAAATGTGAATGTTTTGTGGGAGGGAGAAGGAAGACACAACAGCAATTCAGATTACTTTACCTGCAGTGGGTGTGTCACTCAGGATACACTTACAAAGTGTAGATGTAACTGTAGCAAGCTTTTAACTGGAACTAAACAGCACGCATGTATGGTGCTTGTGCTATAGTAGACAAACCCTCCTGCCTGTGCTGACAAATGTCTTATACTGTCAAGTACTTTTTATCATGTAGTTACAAGAGAAGCATACAAAATGCAATATACACTGTATTTCCTGAGTACAGCACAGATAAGAGAAGAATGAACACAATACAATGAGAAAACAGAGCTATATTGGTGCAAACATATTGTACTACTAAATATCTAAGCCACACATGCAAAAACATGAGTGCACATGTGAATTGTTTTGTTAATACTGTAGATGAAATGAGAATGGCTTGTATGCACATGATTTGCCTTCCTGCTGCTAAATTGTTTCTGTAGCAAGACAAGATAACACACTCCCACTGTGTTTGGTAGTTTCATTAGTATGATAGTTCAAATACAGTGCTGTGTAAAAATCTCTAGCATGTGTTAAAATGTTTTTTTTTTCATTAATATTAATATTTGAGTGATGAGCGGCTTATTGCACATACAGTGAAACATATAAGTATTTTTAATTTAATGGCCGGTGTCTTAAGGAGCGCAATTCTGCTTAGCACTATGCAGTTTGTATGATAACATCATAAATTAGACATGTGAATCAAGTGTGTGTGTGTGTGTGTGTGTGTGTGTGTGTGTGTGTGTGTGTAGAGCACACCTTGTAAACATGTTGAAACACACAGCTTATAAGGTAGGTATACCATGATTCAAGTCCCACTTTTTTTATGATAAAAGTTAATAACCATTTTTAACAATAATAAGGTATTTTGGTTTTTGCCTGTCTCATTTGCCCATTGCTCACCTCTGCAAAAACACAGCTTACTGCTGCCGACAAAAACGATACAGTGTTACTTTCAAAAAGATACATTTTTAATTGTTTTATCTTCTTTCATGCAATCATGCTAAGCAGTGTTGCGCAGCAGTCAGCATTCATACACAACACCTGCAGATTCACAACACCTACAGAGAATAAAGATGCATTTTGACTTGCAAAAAATATACATTGTACCACCTTCCTGTATGCAAACACATTACACGATGTTGCACAGTGGTCAGCATTCTAGATAGTTATGAGTGTAAAAATACAACTGCTACCCAGATTTCCCTGCAACAACATGTGAAAGCTCATGGCCACAATAAAAGTGAGCCAGGATTCTAATCCAGCACACTCCAAATTGTATTTATGCTGTTCCACTTAATATTACATAAAAATGAACAGGATAAGGATAATTATACATAATAACTATGTATAGCAGTTGATGTCATATGAATTATATGCATGATTCAGGGTATCATGACAATTATGTTTCTGCAATTAATAATTTCTTTTCTGCCCTGTGATGGACTTCATACTTACCTGACAGTCATCTACACAAGTCACATAACACAAGTCTAATTAAAAAATAAAATGCATTGTGTGGTCTGACCCAGAACTCAGAAATCTTTCCTGAAGGTAATATAAGCATATGCATTTCCAGTATATTGGCACACATTACTACTGCATCACACACGAGAATGCATGAACCACGACCATGTCAGGTCCCACACATACATAGTTAACTAAAGTGTAGCACCACTCACTCTTTAATGTGTACATGTAATTAATGAGCATATCTGACAAACACTTCTTCTGTGACAATGAGGAAAAAAACACCTCTATGAAAGAATATGCATTCACTATTTTACATAGGTGTGAATCCCGCATTGTGCAAATTACTTTTATCAGTGTTTAAGACCCCACAAAATATGTATCAAGTCATAACATTTATAAATCCTGTCATGTCTTAAAAGTCAAATAATTTAACAGGTATAGCAGCAGACAAGCGATAAATTAATGCCAGTTATCACATTACTCTTCCTGTTTCATAAACTGCCTTGCTCTTTGTTTGGCTCTCAGTTTAACATCGCTTAAACATAGTTGACATGGTTTTGTGGGTTTGTACACTGACAGTAAAATGTGATATCACAAATTGGTGGGAGAACACTTTAACTGTTGTTGAATGACCTATGCAAACATGGCAGAAGCTGGCAAGGATGGTGCCCAATTCAGGGCTTAAAGAAGGGATGTAGTGGGGTCAAGAGTATTTACTGGATTTCTTCAATGTAAATTAGAGGGCTGGAACAGTCTAACCAAGTCTGTCTCCAGGGTGACTGGCATGACACACACTGAGAAGTAATGCAGACATAATTTCAACAATCTGAAAAGGTGCAAGCAGGAACAACTCAATCAGTGGCTGGATGAGTTTAGGACTTCTGACATCCCACAGTTACATACGTATACAGATAAAGACATTTAAACTGATATTGAAAGCTGGAGATAGCCAACAGTGGTATACAACATGTTTCTCACTTTTTCTCTCCTTATATATTTTTCAGCTGCTCGGGAGATTTCAGTGAACATGGAGGCCCATGCTGAACTCTTAGAAAGAATCAGAAAAGCAAGGACTTTGTCTGCAGCACACATTAACATTATTTTATTAAAAGCATTGCTCTTCCATACATTACTAACAAATTAAGCATGCATATCTGAAATGTAAAATCAAATATGCATGCTTTATTCTGTTGCTCAAGGTAATTGTAGGAGTCAAGTATAATACTGTATTTAGATGTTGTGGGTTCAAATACATACTAAAAATATTTACTATTAATTTCAACAAAACTGGCATAAATGCAATGTTGTTAATTTAATCTGTATTATTTGTAAAAACATATGTGCAATATATGCATATTGCAAGGATTATTTGGAAAAATCCCCTGTCATATTCTGGATTTTTGAAAAGTATAATTAATGTACAAGTAAAAATATATTTTTATTGTACTAAATTACTGCAGCCACTGCACTACCTGTGTCCTCAACATCAAGTAGCATTACCTTGGCAGCTTTTGCACTGGTACCCTCTGGGAGTACTGGTAGAGGTGGTAACTTTGTTTTCCACCAGGAGCGGCCAGGCATGGTGCTTGAAGTCTTAGAATGTAGCAGTGATGCATGCCTCAGCAATCTGGAGAAGTTACTTGTCAGAATGCAGAGAAAACCCAAACATCAATCAATCCTACAAGGAACTGATGAAGGGAACAGTGATGACAGTTCTGAGGGTGAGGACTGGATTCTCACTGTCCCCATGCTTAACAGACATGTCCCTCTGATGTCTTCTCCCTATTCCCAGTCATGATGTCCCCAAATCTTTTGTGTCCCTCACCATTCCTGTCTTTGTCTTGTTTGTCCTGTTTGTCTGTACCTGCTTCCTCACCTACCCTACTTAACTGATTTTGACATTCCTACATCCCTTCCCCAACATTCCTCTCTTTTTAAAATAAAATCAAAAAACTGGGCACCTGTCCAATAAAAAAAAATTGTCCCATATATTCTACACTGTTAAAAAGTGATAACTATAGTTCTTTCCTAATTCCCTCCTGCAAATTCTTATTTTGCTTTCCCTTGCTTTTCTCCCTGCTTGCCCCTCATTTTGCCACTTTTCAATCTACCCCATTTTCACATATTTAATCTGGTCAAAAATTAGAATCACACACTACTCATATACCAGCAATGCCCCCAATAAAGTCCTTCACTTTTTGTCCTCCGTGTTTGCATGGAGTTTGTCATTGCACACCAATGCCAAGTGATAGTGAATGGCTCTTCATGTCCTATGGCAATGGTCGCACTAGTGCAGTTACCTCTGCATAATACTGCTTAAACTTGCTGCACAAAAGGAAAACAGAGTTAAAGCAGGGTAAAGGCAGTACTTTGAAACATTTATGCTAACAGTTTAGACTGAATATATAAAAATGCAAATGCATATCTGTACTGTTGACATAACACACTCAACTTTATTTATTTAGTACTCCACTGTAGCCACTGCTTCTCACATTTACAGGAATTATCACATTTATTTATGTAATGTCATCAAGACACCTGTTTAAAAAAGATTACTTTGATGTGGATTCAAACCCTGTGTTATCTGTGCACTAAACATAAGATGATTGCTTTTACACCTGCTGCCACAGGTAAAGCTAGACAGCCTATGGATTTCATACACTCAGTACTGTTCAAAGTGCTGACAGCTACACCTCACCATTTTGTATGTTTGGGCAAAGGAAGGTTAACCAGTAGACATATTACTACCACTTTGTAGGTTTGGGTGAAGAAGGTGAACCGATAGAAATATTATTATTTTCCCATTTATTTAGAGAAGCATGGTTGCTCATCGCTTAACTCTGCGCAAACAGTGAAGGAAATAAGAAAAATTCTTAATGTCATAAAAATGTTGACACAACAGTAACAATATAAACTACAGTATGAACACCATAGTATCTGTCAGCTATTTCTACCATAGCATATATGCATAACTCATAGGTTCATAGAAGGTTACTAGGCTAACAGCACTACAGCCCTTACAAGCCTAGACATATTTATCCCAAGTTTCCCCAAATATCGGTGGTTCACAGTTCACAGAGGTAAGGGTCTATGGTAGTTAATACTGACTTTCTCTGTCCAGGAAGGACATGGATGCCACCCCAGGAGTGTATTTGTGGTCAGCCATCCATTGATCTTGGGTGAATTTGAAGAGGGTCAGGGTGGAGCTCTGTTCCACATGAATTAGAAGCTTGTTCCAGAGATGTTGCAGTCTCTGGGAGATATAGCTATCTCATCAGCATGACCTGTTCATGTCAAAGGCTAGGATAAGATCCCTGAAGCAAGTAAGCTTAAGCAGTTTAATTTATGAATGTGTAGCATTTCTATCAGGGCCAGGTCAGAGACTGCCCTGGAAGCCAGACACAGGTCACCTCTTAACAACCTGTAAGAGACAGAATACAGAGACAGTGCTTTCAGTCTTTCCAAATAAGACTTGTTTTATGTACCCTGTAACTTCTTGGTGAGAAACCTTTATGGTCTCTCCAATTGCTGCAGGTGTCTGGTGAGGTACATGCAAAATGGAGTATTGTACTCAGTTATTGGTCTAATGAGGGCCAAGTATAATGAAATGATAACATCCTTAGATCTAGGTGTGATGCCTTTACTTATGAGATGTGCCACATAGAAGGATTTCCTCACTACTGTGGATACATGGTGGTCAAAGTTCAGATTGCTATCAACCTGAGTACCTGGATCATGTACTGCTTGGTCTACACTTAGGAGGTTGCTGTCTCTAGTTGAATTAACAGAGATGTCAGCTTTCTGAAAGAGAATAATGATGCATTTTTTTGCATTTATCTTTAATCAGTGGCTTTGGCTCCAATCACTTGTCTGCATTAACCCTGTTTGAAGTGTATTAACATCATTGGGGGACACAATGATTTCTCCCAATTTACAATCATCAGCAAATTTGGTCAGCTTCAGGCCATACAAGTTTTCCTGGACTACTAAGAAATACATTTTAAAACAGTAATAGATCCCTGTGGTACACCATTAGTGACTGGTCTTTTCTAGAGGTGAAGTCACCAACTTTGATAGTATGTGCCCTGTCAGTGAGCCAGTTGGCTACCTATCTGGTAATGTAGGGTTTAATTCTTAATTGGGAGAGTTTCTCTATAATACCTGAGTAGAGTATTGCATCAGATGCCTTGGATAGGTCAAGATTGGTGGTATGCATTGTCTTTCCCTCATCCAGGGCCTTGGTGACTTTCTTGAAGAACTCAAACATGTTTAATAGGCATGATCTAACTTTAATGAATCCGAACCTAGTTGGGTTCAGAGTTTAGAGATTATCTATGTCCTTGTTAATAAGGACCATAATAATTGTTTCCATGGCCTTGCAGATGAGGCTAGTCAAGCTTATGGGCTTATAATTCCCAAGGTCAGCTGATTGTCCCGCCTTATGCAGATGGATTACTGTTGCTGTCCTCCATTCCATCAGAACATAGCCAGTTCACAGGCTGTGATTAAATAGGGATCTAAGTGGGTCTGCTGGGTGTTGTCTTAAGTTATTTAAAAGGTAACCTGGGATGTTGGCTGGTTCAATTGATGTTGTGTTTTTGGCCATGGAGAGCAATGAGATGACCTGCTCTCTTGAGGTAACAGACTGAGGAATGGTGGCAGGTACACTTTGGGGAATAACTGGAAGGGGACAGGAGAGTGAAGGTTGCTCCAAATTGGTCAGCTTACAGATTGGCTATAATCTCCAGCTGAGTATGGGTGGTGCCATCCACAGCCAGTTCAGTGCATAGCTGGGTATTCTTTTTAGAATCTGGGTGTAGTTAAAGAATGCCTTGAGATTACCCTTATCTAAAGATACTATTTTTGCTTCATAATTAGCTTTGGAGGACTTGACAAGATCTCTCATTTGTTTGTTTAAGATAGAAAGGGATTTCTTCCTCTGCTGAGCCAGTTCCCTCTTGTTCTTGGACATTAGTTTCTTTCTGTTGTTGTATAGCCTGTTTATACTAGGAGTCTACCAGGGTGGCATGTTTTTTCGACAAGACATGGTTTTAATCTGGTCAGGTACAGACAATTCTATACAACTGCTTAAGTGGTTATACAGAGCATTGATGTACACTTCTGCATAGGAGTCTCTATTATCTGCATTTGAGGGGGCTTTGGAAATTCTTATACCACCAATTAGTAGGAAGCAATTTGTCTTTGCAAAATACTTAAATGTTTTTGAGCTTTATGGGGCATCTGGTCTTATAATTACATGAATGAGACTGATTTATGGTCAAATTTTACAAGGGAGGACATTACACAGGGGGAGGTTCAATGCTCTCCCATGCTTGTGACTGCTATGTCCAGGACATTTAACCCTCTTGTTGGTTTGCTGACTAGCTGTTCTAGAGCATTTGCAATGACAAAGTCCAAGAACCTCTGAGCCAGCATGTTTGTGGCCATGTATGTTTCCCAGTCAATGGTAGGATAATTCAAATCACCCAAGAGTAAGGTGGTGGGCTGTATGGCAAGTTACTCCATTAAGTCCAGGTGTGCAGTATGCTTTTTATGTTTCATGGTGGGGGACATATTGCTAGCTATGATGTGGTAGGTGGTTTTATCTATAGTTAATTGGACACATGGTAGCTTAAGAGAGACATATGGACATGGAGTAGCTCAAGAGACTCATGCTGTTTGACCAATCTTGAGATGTACTTATCCTTAATAAAGATAGCTATGCCTCCTTTTTGTTTTTTTCATGCTCAATTTGAGTTTGAATATATGGAAGTCATTGTAGGGTTCTTTCCATGCCTTTGAACCATGTCTTGGTGACTGCACAGATGTCAGCATCTTTCAAAGAGAGGAGTGCTTTCAGGGAGTGCAGTCTCTTGTTTAGACTCCTAGCATTATGTAGCAGTACCTTGAGTTTATCTAGAGAGGATTTTGTTATGTTGGGAGGTTGGTTATTTTGACACTGCCTAAAAAAAGGCACTATAGGGATGGTTAATACCTTTGCCAGTATCTGAAAGCCTAAAGGAGACAGTAGCAAATCATCTCTGGCAAAGCTGTGTGGCCTGTTGACCATGTTTTTCCAAACTGACTTCTCAAGTTCAAGTTGCATTCATTAAATGTGAATCTCGCACATGCAAACACTTTGCCATTGTTTGTGCAAACCAGTTGCTTGAAAGTGCACTTTGGAAAGAGATGTTTGGTAAATATTAGTATTGTTATTGCCCAGTTATTCTTCATTCCATCAAAACTAATGTAGAAACACAATCAAAGGAAAGGAACAGTGACTGAACACATTTTACTCAGACTCGTGTGTACCCTGTACCCATGCACTTGAAAATGGATATGTCAGTAATAGGTCAAATGTCAACTACACTACAAACACTACAAAAATAAATAGCACAACTGCATTGGTACATTACTTTAAGCATTATACTGAAACTACACATTAAGAGTATCTTATACATGTCTTACTGTGGATAGCAGTTCATCACAATATGAGCACACATATATCAATGCTTGCATCCATGCTGATAAAAAATATGTGTATGTGCGACTCAGAATTTGTAATGCACACAATGTATTGAGAAACAGGTGCATGCATGTCTTAGTTATGCAACATGCATTCCTGATAGCTTACTGCATATAGTTTAAGAAGCCGTCTTTTAATGTATAGCTGCACATTGGAACCAAAACAGAAAACACAACGTACACACTTTGTACATCACTCTTAAAAGAAGATATGTTACCTGTATCATAGAATAATGATGTCATCATCTATAAAGACTACCATGATGAGGAAAAGTTAGACTAAAGTGATACTGCAAATATTAACTAATGTGTTCTGCAGATGGGAACAAAATATGTAGAGATTCAATTAGCACAACAGCCAAATTGAGTGTGTGTCTGTATGTATAAGTGTGTGTGTGTGTGTGTGTGTGTGTGTGTGTGTGTGTGTGTGTGTGTGTGTGTGTGTGTGTGTGTGTGTGTGTGTCTGTGTGTCTATGTGTTCATTTACGCTGTCTGAAGAGCATGAGCCTGTATGCTATTGTCAGCAACCAAGCCTCATTGAGAGCAAAAATTTGTATAGTCATGCATGCCTACACAGCCATTTCATACAGGTCTCCCAACATATTTTCTCAAACATACAGTGATGATGTCATCTTCTATAGAGTGTTCTACAACAATACAAAATTCTGACTTGTGCCATGGTACTTGCATTAAGTACTGTGTTCTATGTGCTGTGGTACTTGCAATAAGTACTGTGTTCTACATCTTGTGTAAGTAATTAGTTAGGGGTTCTAATCTCACTGCAGTCAACTTAAGTGACTGTGTTAAGTCAGAAGAGCATAAGTCTGTATCCTATTGTCAGCAGTCAAGTCTCGGAGAAGAAAAATGTTTTATAACCATACATGCCTATACAACAATTTCATACAGGGCTCCCAACATCTTCTTCCAAACATACACTGATTATGTCATCTGCTATAAAGTGTTCTGCAAGAGTTTAAAAATCAGACTTGTACTGAGGTGTTTGCATTAAGTGTTGAATTCTGTATATAGCTAGCTAAGGGATCTAGTCTCACTGTGGTCAACTAGTGTGTGTGTTCAGTTAGTTCACATTCTGAAGACCATTTTAGTATAGCATGTAGGATACTCCTACTACCCTCTTGCTCTCACCAGACTCTGATGATGTCATCTGCTATAAAGCATTGTCTGAAACTGTGACAGTCAAACTTGTGCTGTGGCACTTGCATTAAGTACTGTACTCTACAAATAGCTAGATAGGGGTTCTAATATCACTGCAGTCAACTTGAATGAGCGTATATCTTTGGAGGAAATTTTACACCAAGATATGACTCCACATCTATATCAGACACTCCTCCAAACAACATCTTATCAGCATACAGTGATGCTATCAGCTTGTATAAACTGTACCATGACAGTGTTAAAGTCATACATATGTGTGGTGCTAGTCTTAAATTGTATGGAATCCAGCTTCTATACCTACACAGGTTTAATGTTCAAATCTGACCTCAGTCAACTGCTCTGTGTGTGTGGTTGTTGGTATATTATGATCATTGTATGATCTTTTGGATCTCTTTCATTCGACCTCCACTTCTGTGAACCTTTAATATAGCCCCCAAGAGTCTAACTTCCCCTTTTTCACTCTGTTCACATAGCATCCTTTCTGCAGAAGACTGGAGGATCTCATCAGCTCAAAAATATATACACATATCGTAAAGCAGAGTCCTTCAATGATCCTTTGCAAGCCAGCTCCAGACTAATTAATGTATGATTGCTAATTGTGTCATGGGGTGGTGACAAGTCACATATGGACATTTAGTCATTATGTAAGACAACCAAAGACATACACACATATGCACATTCCCTTACCATCTTCCATCATACAGATATAACAATTGTTGTTTAAATGACATTATAATGGCTAGAATGTTACGTAATTTTGGATCTTAGTCTAGTAATGTCCTATGACTATATGACTATATGAAGATTACACATGTCAATGCTGGTATCATCCACATGTGCTATGTTGAGGGGTGGATGTATGGTAGCCCTACAACAGTGTATTCCAGTCTGTGTTTTGAGGTAATGTATTGATGGTGGCTGCTATTAGATTACATGTTCCTTACATAACAGCTGTAGTAATATGCCTCCTGAAAACTGTTGACATGGGATGATGCTATGTCTATTTTCTTACTAAGGCATGTGTTTTTGTAGTGGAGTATGTGAAGGCCGCCAGCCCAGATAGCTAGAATTTTGTAACTAATTCTATGTCATTTGTGAATATTAATATGATCCACAGGCATGTCTTACAAAAGTAAGTAAACAGTGTCATATATACTGAGCTTCAGAAATGTAACCACAGTGCACCCTGCTGGAGAAGAACAGAAATTTATATGGACTATATGCCTACACAAATGTATGTTTTCATGGTAGAAGTTGGAACACATGGAGTTAACTTTCAAACTCTGAGAAAAAAGTAAAGAGTTTTACAATGTGCTATGAAGTTAGTTAATACAGCAAAGAGAATGTCTGCAGCTGGAAATTCTTTCTATTGTCTGGAAACAGAAATAATTACAGGTTTGCAAGGTAAAAGTGTTTAACAGTTTTATGACTTCCAGTTCTAGGCAAAACTTCTGAGAGATAAGTATTTTTTAACACAGAGGTGTTATATTTTAAATTCCTGTTAGCATGGGAACTAAAGGCAGAGTTGACAAGAATAATGTAATCTGAGATAATCCAGCTGAAATGTTTTATAGTAATTTAAGAACTATCTCAGAGAGGGAGTCTGTGCATTTTATATTTGTCTTTGGATCTGACAACATCCTCTCATCAGAACTTGTCTGGCTCTGTAAGAAAGACTTAGATTAGAGTGATTTCTATTAGAGATAAATAGGAACTTAGTAAGATTAGTGTAGATGTTTTCTGTATTTATTTGAAACTGTCCTGCAATGTAGTTTTAAAATATTTCCTATGACTCTAAACTCTGTTGTCACTGTATTGAGTTATTGAGTATTGTCTTGTGCTTTTATTATTTATTATTAAATATGTTTAAACCTTTTAATTGTGGCTGGTTTGTTTAGAGATATTTAAGCTCTTTGAGTACTTGCATGTATTTGGTGACATTGTACAGGCTACTCTTAAATAGCCTTAATCTTGGGCACACTTATCATTTGAATAATAGTAACATTACACAGTATAACTGGTCGCCCTTTGGGAAGGGCCTTATTGTAGATGATAAGTAAGTGTGGTTGGTGGCAGTGATTTCTACCTTACAGTCTGGGCAGAAGGGGCATGTCTAGCAGACTTGTGCCAGCCTTCCCCAGGAGTGTCTGTGTATTTGTATGTAAATCAAATCTCAAAGTGTGTGGTTGTGTGTGTGTGTGTGTGTGTGTGTGTGTGTGTGTGTGTGTGTGTGTGTGTGTGTGTGTGTGTGTGTGTGTGTGTGTGTGTGTGTGTGTGTGTGTGTGTGTGTGTGTGTGTGTGTGTGTGCATGTGTGTGAGCTACTTGGGCAGGGACATGAAGCACTGGTTGGACAGAGAGGGTGCTAGAGGTTTTGGTTTGACCACTCGGCTGAGAACTGAACCCTATAGCCCAGTGGGGCTTCTTACTGGGGATCTGGAAAGAGAGAGAGAAACCAGTGATTTCTGTGTGATCTTAAGGGAAATTGTAATTTACTGTGTGTGCCAGTAAGTGTCATCCTCCCAATGTGCAATTCCCTCACTGGTGTTAGTGGTGAGGCTTGAGGCTACTTGATTAATGGGCTAGTGCAGGGGCATCACATATTAATTGTTTGGCAGTGGTGGGATAGCCACATCACATATTAATTGGTTGATAGTGGTGAGATAGCTACATCACATATTAATTGGCTTGTAGTGGTGTGGATACTAAATTGCTGTAACATGTGTATAGTGATCACTGAAGGTGTTTTTGTTCTCTAAATCAGCCACATATTGAACATTCAGAGTTCATTTCACAATTGTTTTATTTTTTGTTAGCCTAGTTAGTCAGGGAGAGCAGGCAAGTATGTCAGCAAGGAAGTATGGCAAGCTGACAAGGAGCCAGTTGGCTGAGATGGGCCAAGCTAAAGGACTGGTGCATGTCAACCTGACTAAGGCTGACATGATTGCAGCTTTAGTCACAGCTGCATCAGAGAATAGCAACCAGGAGGATAATCAGACTGGCCGTGGAGATGTACAACTCTCAGAAAATGGACAGCTCAAACTTTCCACAGAGGACTTAAAAATCCATCTGGAATTAAAGAGACTTTAGCTAGAGGCCAAGCATTTGGAAATAGAGACCACAGAGCAACTGAGGCATCTAGAGACTGAGGAAAATGAGAAACTGCTAAGGCTGGAACCTGAGGAGAAGGAGAGGCAGAGGCAACATGAAATGAGAGTTAGGAAAGTAAGAAAAGGAAGAATAGAAAGAAATGAAAAACACGCAATGGTTACGATAAGTAATGACAGGTGGGGAAGGACATATCTTTGTGGGAAGCACTTACTCTTGTAATATAAGAAGATGAAGAATAGGTAGGGGAGGTAGTCAGGAATGGTTTGTGAGAATTACCTATTCTTCATCTTCTTATACTACAAGAAGTGAAGCTGCATGTAAATATGAGAAACAAAAAACAGTGTTACTGAACCTAGGACATCTGAGATCATTGTGAGTACCATGGCCTTTCCTGGCCAAAGCCTTCAACACTATTCCTCACTCAGGCATAATAGATAAACTCTCTCAACTAGGAATCAATCCATATGTTATTAGATGGGTAGCAAACTGGCTCACTGATAGAACCCACCAAATCAAAATAGGGGAAGCCACCTCAAGCATTAGACCCGTAATGAGTGGCGTACCCCAGGGATCAGTCTTGGGGCCTCTATTATTCAGGATATGCTTCTCTGAGGTGCAGGCCAAAACCAGTGGGCTATGGCTGACTAAGTTTTCAGATGATTGCAAGCTGGTGTGGTCATCAATTCCCCAACTGATGTGGATGTCCTCGAAGAGGGTCTCACAAAAACAAATGACTGGTGCCAAAAACATGACCTCAAGCTGAATGCTGAAAAATGCATCATCATCCCCTTTGGGGAGAGTGACATCCCCACATATCACATTAATAACAACATCCTAAGCATGCAATAACTCGTGAGGGATTTGAGCACCCACGTTGATAGCAACCTGACTTTTGATCACCATGCTGCTTCCGTTGTATAGAAAGCTTTCTACATGGCACACCTCATAAGTAAGGGTATCTCATCCAGGGACAAGGAGGTCATAACATCCCTGTATTCTTCCCTTATAAGGCCAAATATTGAGTGCAACTCCCCCTTCAGGATGTACCTTGCAAAGCACATGCAGCAGCTGAAGATACCACAGAGGTTCCTCGCCAGGAGAATCCAGGGCCTCAAACATCTACCCTACACAGACAGGCTAAAAGCCCTGTCCCTCTACTCAGTTTCATACAGAGTCCTCAGAGGTGACCTCTGTCTGGCATACAAAGAATCTCAGACCCCCACCTTGATGGGACTGCTGCATATCTGCAAGTCAAGCTCCACTCAAGTAACTCGCATGCGCGACCTCAACCTAGTCTGTAACATCAATAGGACTTGGTGGGACAGATTTGTGTCCCAGTGACTCCCCCATCTGTGGAAGAGACTCCATCTCCACATGAAGCAGAGTACCTCATTATCCCTTTTTAAATGCAACCTGGATAACTGAATAGGAAACAGAAAATAAACACCTGTGATTCCACCTGTGTCCCTGCTGAACAGTGGCTTTGAGTGATGATTTGTCTAAACATGGGCTAAACTCTTGGCTAGGCTTATAAGGGCCTCATGGCCAGTAGCCTAGCAACTTCCTATGATACTATGATCCTATGAAAAGGAGATGCTGACTCTTCACCAGAGTCATGGAGGTAATGGGGAAGGGAGTAACCAAAACCTAGAACCAACAAAGGTCAGCAAAATTCTTCCATAGTTTACAGAGAGGGATAATTTTGATAGTTTCATTCATATGTTTGAGAGGGTATGTAAACAGAATAATGTTGACCAAGGGTTCTGGGTATGGTTCCTGACCCCCTTACTCCATGGTAAAACTGTAACTGTTCTTTCCAAACTGTCTGATAATGACTGCTTAAATTACAATGTTGTAAAAAACTGTTTGCTAGAATGTTTTAAGTTAACACATGAAGCTTATAGGAAAACGTTTTGTGAGCATAGACGCAAGGCAGATGAAAGTGTGTGTGAATATGTTGCAGAACTAAGCACTTATTTTCATAGGTGGGTAAGTGGATGTCAGGTCACCATTTTTGAAGGGCTGGTAGACCTTTTGGTTAGGGAAAAAGCCCTTAGCATGTTGCCTGAGGACATGACAATCTGGTTAGCTGATAGACAATGCCTTACAGTAGATGAGATGGGGAAAAAGGGAGACCTATACCTAGCAAGCAGGGCATCCCTGCACAGGAAAGGGACACCCAGTGCTGCTCATGGGTCTAAGGGAACCCATACTGTGCAGCCCAGATTGCCCCAACAGAATCAGCCAATAGCAGTGACGCCACTAGTCCAAGTACAGTTCCTGGATCTAGGGTTAAATAGTTTAAATGCAACAAGTGGGGCCATGTAGCATATAGATGTCCATGGAGGTAAGGTGAGGAACAAAAGTTGGGAGAGCCATTAAGTGGGAATAACAAAATGCCTACAGTAAGCTGTCTCGAGAAAACAAGGGTACCAAACTAACACAAGAGGTTATATCCTATTTTAGTGAAAGGCAAATAGACTACTGCTAAGAGAGACACAGCCTCTGACATAACCATTGTGAATCCTGAAATGGTTACAGAGGAACACTACTTGCCTGGGCAGTCTACTTCAGTCAGAACTTTAGTAGGGACTCCATTGCAAATACCTTTGGCTAGGGTTCACCTTGACTGGGAGGGTGGAAAAGGTAACAACCAAGTAGATGTGTTTGAGGATATCCCTGCAGATATCCTGATCAGGAATGATTTTGATAATGCAGTGTCATGTGGTCATGCAGTTAGCTGCACTCAGGCTTAGAGACAAGCGTGTGGGTCTGGTAGCCTGGGGGAGACTCAGACAGACCACACACTTGCAGCCTGGATTGGTGAGGTGGTTACTTCAGGGGGAGCTACCCTGTAGCAGTGAGACTGAAGGTGAGCCACAGATGCTTGTGGGTACTGATATACCCTTGGACAGAGTGACTGCAAGGGCAGAGGTGAGTAGTAGTACCCAGGCTGACAGTGAGGCACAGCTGTCAGAGGATGCCATACTTCCTGTGGAAGGGGAGATGGGAATGGTTACAAAGAGAGAGTTGAGACAGGCGCAGCTCTCAGACCCTATATTACAACACCTGAGAGAGGTAGTTAGTGAGGCACCTGATTCTCAACAGAAGGGGGAACCTGTATACTGGAACAAAGGGTTACTGTATAGAGAGTGGGCCCCTGAAAGAGGGCTAGACAATGAGAGAATACAGCAGTTGGTACTGCCCAGAGCCTGCTATCTGTCACTTCTAGCTATAGCCCATGATAATCCATTTGCAGGTCATATGGGCATAAGGTGTACAAAGAGATGTATTATGCAGAACTTTTATTGGCCTGGGATTCCCAGAGATGTAACAGGGTACTTCAGGACCTGTGAGCAGTACAAAAAGGTTGGCAAGGCAGGAGACAAGGTTACATCTCCTTTGATGCCTTTGCCTGTGATTGAGGAGCCATTCCAGAGGGTTGCTATGGATATTGTGAGGCCTCTAAGTACACTAGGTTCCACAGGGGATAAAGTATATCCTAGTGGTAGTAGATTATGTTACCAGATACCCTAAGGCAGTGGGTCTGTCCTCCATTGAGGCAGAAAATATGTCAACTGCTTTGTTAGAGATTTTGAGCAGGGTAAGATTCTCAAAAGAAATACTGACTGATAGAGGTACCAATTTTATGTCAGATCTGCTGAATTGTCTGTGAAAGTACTTTCGGGTGAAGCACCCAAACACCACTCCCTACCATCCCCAGATAATGGTCTTGTTGAGAGTTTAAACTCTACACTCAAGATGATGCTACAGGAATTTATAGACCCGTTTAAGAGGGATTGGGACAAATGTTTGCCCCACCTGTTATTTTCTTACAGAGAGGTTACCCAGGAATCTGCAGGTTTTTCACCCTTTGAGTTGTTGTATGGGCATAGGGTGAGGGGACCTCTAGATTTACTTCGATATGAGTGGAAGGGTAAGTGTGAATCTCATAAGGAGTCTGTTGTGGCATATGTCCTAAACCTCAGGACAAGGCTCAGATCACTCATTGGCTTAGCCCAGGAGAAACTGGCAGAAGCGCAACAGCAGAAAAAATTCTGGTATAACAGGAATGATCGAGCTACACAGTATACTGTAGGGCAGAAGTTAATGGTTCTCATTCTTGTCAAACACAACAAGCTGTAGGCAGCTTGGGAGGGACCCTATATGGTGGTAAGAAAGGTCAGTGATGTTAACTACATGTGAAACTGCTAGACAGGAGGCAGAGGCACAAATTGTACCATGTTAACATGATGAAAACCTTACCATGATAGAGAGGCCCTTGTGCTGAGTATTTACAGTGGATTGCAGGAGAAGTCTAAAGGAGATCTGGTGAATAATCTCCTCAGTGAGGCTCGGACTGACACCTCAGTGGAAGGGGTAGCAATGTCCCAGCAGTTATCCCCTACCCAAGTTCGAGAAATCCGAGCAGTGTTACAGGACCTTGGGGACATATTCAGTGGGAAACCAGGGTACACCCACCTGATGCAACACCATGGGTGCCTGAGAGAGTCAAACAGACTCTGAGGGAGAAGATATAGGAAATGTTGGAACAAGGGGTAATTCAAGAGTCCAACAGCCCCTATGCATCCCCAGTGGTCCTGGCACCAGAGAAGGATGGTAGCACCAGGTCCTGTGTGGACTACAGTAAATTAAATAGGCACACAGAGTCAGATACCTACCCCATGTCAGGGACAGATGAAGCCCTAGTGCAGCTGGGTGGGCTAAGTATCTTACCACCCTTGATCTTACCAAGGGTTACTGGCAGGTGCCCTTGACTCCCAGCACTAGAGAGAGGTCAGCCTTTGTGACTCCTTTTGGCTTGCATGAGTTCACAACAATGCTATTTGCGATGAAAAATGCCCAGGCTGATACATCATATCCTAGCAGGAGCAGGAGATTTTGCCCTTGCTTACCTAGATGATATTGTCATTTACAGCCATTCTTGGCAAGAGCACCTTCAGCATGTCAGGGAGGTGCTGGGCACACTACAGAGGGCAGGGTTAACCATTAAGCTCAGCAAATGTCAGGTGAGTATGGCAGAGGTCTCTTACCTTGGACATAGAGTGGGGAGTGGTAAGATCAGGCCAGAACCTGCCAAAGTGGAAGCCAGTCAGGCATGGCATGCACCTGTTTCCAAAAAGTAGGTGAGGACATTTTTAGGGACAACAGTTCATCCCCAGTTATAGTAGCATAGCTGCTCCCCTCACAGACCTGATAAGGAAAAACAGGCCACAAAAGGTAGTGTGGACTCTAGCATGTGAGCAGGCATTCCAGAAGCTTAAAGGAGCTTTGGGAGGACCCTCTGTGTTAGCCAGTCCAGATTATTGCAAAGAATGTGTTGTACAGGTGGATGCTTCAAATCATGGGGTGGGGACTGTACTTAGCCAGATTTTTTCAGAGGGAGAAAAGCACCCAGTGGTTTATCTCAGTCGTAGGCTCCAACCCAGGGAGGAATACTATGCAGCTGTAGAAGAGGAATGTCTAGCCATAGTGTGAGCACTGCAGAAACTTCAGCATTATCTGCATGGAAGGAAATTCACTGTATTTACAGACCACAATCCCTTAACATGGCTGCATCCAGACAGCCAGCAAAATGCCAAGTTACTAAGGTGGAGCCTAGGGTTGCAAGCATATGATATGACAGTGCAGCACCGCAGTGGGGTTAGCAATGCCAATGCAGAAGGGCTCTCAAGTCAGGGAATGAGGTATGGCATTCCCATACAGGCTCAACCCTCTCAAGCAACGTTTTTCAAGGGTCACTTGAAAAAAAAACTAGCTTGAGTTTTTTTTTTTTGGGAGGGGGAATTGTGAAGGTTGCCAGCCCAACTAGCTAGAATTTTATAAATACTCATATGCCATTTATAAATATTAATATGGCTTGTCTTATAAATGCAAGTAAACTGTATGTTATGTGCTGAGATTAAAATATGTAACCACAGTGCACCCTGCTGGAGAAGAGCAGAAATGTATATTGACTATATGCCTATGCAAATGTATGTTTTCATGGTAGAAGTTGGAACATACAGAGTTAACTTGCAAACTTTGAGAAAATAACTAAAATATTTTACAATGTGCTATGAAGTTAGGTAATACAGCAAAGAGACTCAATGTCTGCAGCTAGAAATGCTTTATATTGTCTGGAAACAGAAATAATTACAGGTTTTCAAGGTAAAAGTGTTTAACAGTTTTACAATTTCCAGTTCTAGGCAAAACTTCTGAAAGATAAGATTTTTTTTAACACAGAAGTGTTATATGTTAAGTTCCTGTTAGCCTTGACCTAAAGGCAGAGGTGAAAAGAATGATGTAATCTAAGATAACACAGCAGAAATGTTTGATAGTAATTTAAGAACTATCTCAGAGAGGGAGTCTGTGCATTTTGTATTTCTCTTTGGATCTGACAACATCCTCTCATCAGCACTAGTCTGGCTCTGGTAGTACGACTTAGATTACACTGATTTTTCTTACAGATAGATAGGAACTTAGTAAGATTAGTTTAGATGTTTTCTGTATTTATGTGAGACTGTCCTGCAATGTTGTTTTAAAATATTTCCTGTGACTCTGAACTGTGTTATCACTGTATTGAGTTATTGAGTATTGTATTGTGCTTTTATTATTTATTATTAAATATATTTAAACCTTTTAATTGTGGCTGGTTTGTTTAGATATATTTAAGCTCTTAGAGTATTTGCATGTATTTGGTGACATTGTACAGGCCACTCTTAAATAACCTTAGTCTTGGGCACACTTACCATTTGGATAATAGTAACATTACACAGTAAAATTGGTCATCCTTTGGGAGGGGCCTTATAGTAGCTGATAAGTAAGGATGGTTGGTGGCAGGGATTTCTACCTTATAGTCTGGGCAGAAGGGGGCATAGCTAATAGACCAGTGCCAGCTTCCCCAGGAGTGTATGTGTGTTTGTATATAAATCAAATCTCAAAGTGTGTGTGTGTGTGTGTGTGTGTGTGTGTGTGTGTGTGTGTGTGTGTGTGTGTGTGTGTGTGTGTGTGTGTGTGTGTGTGTGTGTGTGTGTGTGTGTGTGTGTGTGTGTGTCAGCTACTTGGGCAGGGAGATGAAGCATCAGTTGGACAGAAAGGGTGGTGGAGGTTTTGGTTTGAGCACTCGGCTGATAACTGAACCCTATAGATCAGTGGGGTATCTTATTTGGGATGTTGAAAGAGGGAGAAACCAGCCCCTGACTGACTATGATTTCTGTGTGCTCTAAAGGAAACTTGTAATTTACTGTGTGTGCACTTGTCATACTCCCAATGTGCAGGTCCCTCACTGGTGTTAGTGGTGAGGATTGAGGTTACTCGATTACTGGGCCAGTGCAGGGACATCACATATTAATTGTTTGGCAGTGGTGGGATAGCCACATCACATATTAATTGGTTGATAGTGGTGAGATAGTCACATCATATATTAATTGGCTTGCATTGTGTGGATATTGAATTCCTGAAGCTTGAGTATAGTGATCACTGAAGGTGTTTTTGTACACTAAATCAGCCACGTAGTGAACATTCAGAGTTCATATCACAATTGTTTTATTTTTTGTTAACCTACTTAGTCAGGAAGAGCAGGCAAGTATGTAAGCAGAGGAGTATGGCAAGCTGACAAGGAGCCAGTTGGCTGAGATGGGCCAGGCTAAAGGACTGGTGCATGTCAACCTTACTAAGGCAGACATGATTGTAACTTTAGTCACAGCTGCATCAGAGAATAGCAACCAGGAGGATGATCAGACTGGCTGTGGAGATGTACAACTCTCAGAAAATGGACAGCTCAACCTTTCCACTGAGGACTTAAAAATCCATCTGGAGTTAAAGAGACTTGAGCTAGAGGCCAAGTGTTTGGAAACAGAGGCAGTAGAGAGATTGAGGCATCCAGAAACTGATGAATATGAGAAACTGTTATGCCTGGAAGTTAAGAAGAAGGAGAGGCAGAGGCAACATTAAAAGGAGATGCTGACTCTTCGCCAGAGTCATAGAGGTAATGTGGAAGGAAGTAACCAAACCCCAGAACCAACAAAGGTCAGTAAAATTCTTCCACAATTTACAGAGGGGGATAATTTTGATAGTTTCATTCATATGTTTGAAAGGGTATGTAAACAGAATAATGTTGACCAAGGATTCTGGGTATGGTTTCTGACCCCCTTACTCCATGGTAAAGCTGTAACTGTTCCTTCCAAACTGTCTGATAATTACTGCTTAAATTATAATGTTGTAAAACACTGTTTGCTAGAATGTTTTAAGTTAACACCTGAAGCTGGGTCTAAGTTAGAATCGCGAAAGCTAACTTTCGTGAATAGAAGTTCATCAACACATAAATGTCGATGTACTAAAATAGCAAACTACAAAAATAGCGAAATTCAGAATGCCAAATGCATTTCCGGAAGCAACAGTGCCATACAGGTAAGGTAAACTTAACTGAACAAACCTAATGTAAAACACTTTTCCAAACGTTTTTGCAGGGGGGCAAGCCCCCCTGCACCCCCCCACACCCCTTACTTATATATACCTACTCCAAGACAGCACTACAGTGGGGAAAAGTATTTATTTCCTCATCCCCATGATCACCCTGCTGGCCAAGGAAATACGTTCGGCATTCTGAATTTCGCTATTTTTTGTACTTCAACATTTATGTGTCGATGAAGTTATATTTGTGAAAGTCAGCTTTCGCGATTCTAATATAGACCCCCTGAAGCTTATAGTAAAAAGTTTTGTGAGCATAGACGCAAGGAAGATAAAAGTGTGAGTGAATATGTTGCTGAACTAAGAACTTATTTTCATAGGTGGGTTTGTTGATGTCAGGTCACCACTTTTGAAGGGCTGGCAGACATTTTGGTTAGGAAACAAGCCCTTAGCATGTTGCCTGAGGAGAGGAATATCTGATTAGCTGATAGACATTGCCTTACTGTAGATAAGTTGGGGAAGAAGGGAGACTATACCTAGCAAGCAGGGCATCCCTACACAGGAAAAGGACACCCAGTGCTGCTCATGGTTCTAAGGGAACCCATGCTGGGCACCCCAGACTGCTCCAACAGAATCTGCCAGTAGCAGTGGAAGCCACTAGTCCAGGTACAAGTCCAGGACCTAGGGTTAAATGTTTTAAATGCAATCAGTGGAGCCATGTAGCATACAGATGTCCATGGAGGCAAGATGAGGAACAAAATTTGGGAGAGCCAGTAAGTGGGAATGACAAAATGCCATCTCAAGACAACAATGGTACCATACTAACACAAGAGGTTATATCCTACCCTAGTGAATGTCAAAGAGACCATTGCTAAGAGAGACACAGCCTTTGACATAACCATTGTGAAGCCTGCAATTGTTACAGAGGAGCACTACTTGTTTGGGCAGTCTACTCCAGTCAGAGCTTTAGGAGGGACCCAATTCCAAATACCTTTGGCTAGGGTTTACCTTGACTGGGAGGGTGGAAAAGGTAACAAGCAAAGATGTGTGTTTGAGGATATCCCTGCAGATATCCTGATAGGGAATGATTTTGATAGTGCAGTGCCATGTGTTCATGCAGTTACACTCAGTCAGGCTTAGAGACAAGCATGTAGGTCTGGTAGGCTGGGACAGACCCGGACAGACAGCAGATTTGCAGCCAGGATTGGTGAGGTGGTTACTTCAGGGAGGGAGCTGCCCTGCAGCAGTGAGACTGAAGGTGAGCCACAGCTGCTTGTGGGTACTGATGTTTCCTTGGACAGAGTGATTGAAGGGCAGAGGTGAGTAGAAGTACCCAGGCTGACAGTGAGGCACTGCTGTCAGAGGATACCAGACTTCCTGTGGAAAGGGAGATGGGAAGGGTTACAAAGAGAGTTGAGACAGGCTCAGCTCTCAGACCCTACATTACAACACCTGAGAGAGGTAACTAGTGAGGCACCTGATTCTCAACAGAAGGGGGATCTGTATACTGGGACAAAGGATTACTGTATAGAGCATGGACCCCTGAGGGAGGGATTAAGGATGAGAGAATACAGAAGATTGTAGTGCCCACAGCCTGCCATCTGCCACTTCTAGCCATAGCCCATGCTATTCCATTTGCAGGTCATATGGGCATAAAGTGTACAAAGAGATGTATTATGCAGAACTTTTATTGGATTGGGATTTCCAGAGATATAACAGGGTACTGCAGGACCTGTGAGCAGTGCCAAAAGGTAGGCAAGGCAGGAGACAAGGTGAAAGCTCCTTTGATGCCTTTGCCTGTGATTGAGGAGCCATTCCATAGGGTAGCTATAGATATTGCACCCTAAGTTCCTCAGGGCAAAAAGTATATCCTAGTGGTAGTAGATTATGGTACCAGATAGTCTGAGACAGTGGCTATGCCCTCCATTGAGGCAGAAAAGGTGGGAAATGCTTTGCTAGAGATTTTCAGCAGGGTAGGTTTCCCAAAAGAAATACTGACTGATAAAGGTACCAATTTCATGTCATACCTGCTGAATTGTATGTGGAAATAATGTGGGGTGAAGCACCTAAAGACCACTCCCTACCATCCCCAGAATAATGGTCTTGTTGAGAGGCTAAACTCTACACTCAAAATGATGCTATGGGAATTTGCAGACCAGTTTAAGAGGGATTGGGAAAATATTTGCCCCATCTGTTGTTTGCTTACAGAGAGGTTCTCCAGGAATCCACAGCTTTTCTCCCTTTGAGTTGTTGTATGGGCATAGGGTGAGGGGTCCTCTAGATTTACTTCAAGATGAGTGGGAGGGTGAGTGTGTATCTCACAAGGAGTCTGTTGTGGCATATCTCCTAAACCTCAGGACAAGGCTCAGAGTACTCATGGGGTTAGCCGAGGAGATCCTGGCAGAAGCTCAACAGCAGAAAAAGGTCTGGTATGGCAGCTATGCTCAAGCTAGACAGTATATTGAAGGGCAGCATTTAATGGTTCTCATTCCTATCGGACACAACAAGCTGCAGGCAGTTTGGGATGGACCCTACAAGGTGGTAAGGAAGGTCAGTGATGTTATCTACATGGAGAAACTGCTAGACAGGAGGCAGAGACATAAACTGTACTATGTTAATATGATGAAACCTTACGATGATAGGAAAGCCCTTGTGCTGAGTATTTGCAGTGGATTGCAGGAGGAGTCTGAGGGAGATCTGATGACTGATTTCCTCAGTGAGGCTTGGACTGACAGCTCAGTGGAAGGGGTAGCAATGTTCCAGCAGTTGTCCCCTACCCAAGTTCAAGAAATCCAAGCAGTGTTACAGGAGTTTGGAGACATATTCAGTGGGAAACCAAGTGCAACCACCTGATGCAACACCATGTGGATACAGGACCCCAAAAGCCTATTAAGCAAGCCCCTTATAGGGTGCTTGAGAGAGAGTCAAACAGATGTTTGAGGGAGGAGATACAGGAAATGTTGAAACTAGGGGTAATTCAGGAGTCCAGCAGCCCCTGGGCATCCCCAGTGGTGCTGGTATCAAAGAAGGATGGCAGCACCAGGTCTTGTGTGGACTGCAGGAAATTAAATAGTCACACAGAGTCAGATGCTTACCCCAAGCCAAGGACAGATGAAGCCCTAGAGCAGCTGGGTTGGCTAAGTGTCTTACCACCACTGATCTTACCAAGGGTTAGTGGCAGGTGCCCTTGACTCCCAGTGCTAGAGAGAGGTCAGCCTTTGTGACTCCTTTTGGCTTGTATGAGTTCACAAATATGCCTTTGGGATGAAAAATGCCCAGGCTGGTAGATCATATCCTAGCAAGAGCAGGATATTTTGCCCCTGCTTACCTAGATGATATTGTCATTTACAGCCATTCTTGGCAAGAGCAACTTCAGCATCTCAGGGAGGTGCTGGGCAGACTACAGAGGTCAGGGTAACCATTAAGCCCAGAAAATGTCAGATGGGTATCGCAGAAGTCTCCTACCTGGGACATAGAGTGGGGAGTGGTAAGATCAGCCCAGAACTTGCCAAAGTGCAAGCCATTCAGGCATGGCCTGCACTTGTTACCAAAAAGCAGGTGAGGGTATTTTTAGGGACAACAGGGTGTTATACAAAGTTTATCCTCAGTTATAGTACCATAGCTTCTCCCCTCACAGACCTGACTTATGAGGTGTGCCAGATTCACTTCAGAAGCTCAAAATACTGAAATGTTGAATTTCAGTATCTTGAGCCTAAGAAGCCGAATCCACATAACAATGAGCACTGAAAACTGCTAAATTCAAAACCCCATATTTTCTAAAAAGGACCAGCCACAATGAAAAGTTTAAAAATATTTAATAGGACATTATAATGTCATTATACTCCACCCTCATCACACCAGTAATTGAGTACAATGCACCCTTTTGTATATACCACACCACACATCTGCAACAACTGGACCAACACCAGAGTTTTTCACAATGCAGATACCTGGTGTAAATAAGAAGTCATACACGGAAAATTTAAACCTCTATCACTGTATTATATCTACAACAGACTACTAAGGGTTGATCTGTGTCTGGTCTACAGGGCAGCCTCCAATCTGTCCTTGATGGCAATGTTGCACATTAACGCAAGCTGCACAAGGGTCACTCATTCCAAGGAAGTTAACCTAGCCTTTAACATTATAAATCATGTTGGAGAGATAGATACATCTCTCAGACACTACCTCTTCTGTCGAATATGCTTGCTATTCATGTAAAGCAAAGGTCTTTCATGACCATCTTCAAGTGCAACATAGATCAATGGATGGTCAATCATGATTGTGCTTCTGGTGTTGCACCCATGTCCATCATGGATAGAGGCATTTAGAATTAGATAACATAGCACAGGCACATCCCTGTGTAAACATTGTTCACATAGCCATTGGAAATTATGTAACTCATGTTAAATATGGCTAAGCTTTTATGTGATCTTGGGACTTTACCCTAGTTCTTTCCTATGCACCTATAAACCTATGAAGTTCAATTATGCTAGGTACAGCTATAGTGTGACTGTACAGCATTATGGATGTAACAGTACATCACATCAGTGTTACCAGTTGATAGTTTGCATAAATACATATGCATGCATGTCAGGATTTCACGGTAATATAACATTTTCCATGGCAATGTCAGGGGGACTGTTATCATGTGGCACATGTCTTGGGTTTGACATGTGCTGATAGAAAGTGGGCTCCATGTATTGTTTGTTAAGTGAGCAATATCATAGTGACAGCATCCTCATTCATTGATGCTACACTTTGCAGTGCTGAACCTTCTGTGTGCATGAGCATACTGATGCATTGCCATCAGTTTCACATAGTGCTCTACCATTCATTATGATGGATCACTTGTGAATTCACACATCAACTGCAGATGCTGCAGACAATATCCATTATTATTACATGTGGCAGATGCATGCAATACACAACTGTGGGTAGGAAATCCACTCATACTACTGTGCTGTTTTTAAGTATTTTTATCCATATGGCCAATAGCAATGTCATCCAGGGATGCTTTACTCAAGCGTATTGCTTTTGTTACAGTGATCTCCCACACATCTTGTCATCCATACATAAATATCCTTTGTGATGCATAACAGTTAGGAGTTGACAGTGCAGACTTCCCTTCAAACTGTTCTGCAAGATGTATGTGTGATACGTCTTTCTGTGATGCATCCAGTAAGTACACAGCTCATTGAGAACATTGAAGGCATGAGTTACATTTTTGAAGGTGTAGATTATGGCTTACATGTCATGCAAACCTCCCATCAGGCTAGGATTGCCATTAATTTAAACTACAGGTGTAACACTGTCTCTCTTAACACCTCCAAAAAGTGGTCATTTTTGAGGAAGATGTGTTGAATTCCCCTTATAGATTAATGACAGGTCATTACAATTGTAAAAGTGTGTTTCTGCAGAACATGTATCGTATCTTACAATCACATATTTCATGTCAATGTCACAGATTGATGGTGGTATTATTTTAAAATTGTACATGATTGTACCTGCTTCTGTCTAATGTTGTCCATGGTCCTGTTGCTATGTTTCCCTGATTGGTTGAAAACTATGCTGACATTTCAGTCATATTCAAGCAACCCATTTTGCACACCTTCACAATATGCACATACCCCTATTGTATATATTGTCCTTGCTAAATGTCCTTTCCAGTGATTATTTCAGAATGCTTATGTCACAACCAATCATCTCCATGTTTATGTAACCTTGTGTGATAGTCACATAGTATATTGCAATGTGTAATTATATAAATATGCTCACACAAGAGGTGTAACCAGCATCACTTACTGTATGTACTTATGCAATTAATGTTATGCTACTGACTTGTCTTTGGAGTGTACATACATTGAAATGCCCTTATCTGGTGTACATTACCATGTTTCAAATGTCCTCTTCCTCTTTCTTCATTCTTAACATTCATGTCCGTGGCCCTTTTCAATATGCACAGTTCCCCAGCGTAGTGTATTTATACTGCATGCTATGTACCCTTGATGATCACCACAAGTCCTTTATTTCAGTATGCCCAAAAACATTGCACTGAGTACACTTTTCTATAATGTGTTTTGACTGCATACACTGCATTCATTTTAGCCCTGGTGATCAGTGTGGCTGTCCATGCAATTCCACAGAGCATTTACCTGTAGGTAAAATTGTCTGCTTGTTCTATATGCCTTCATGCCATTTTACATGGTTTCTTGGCCGGCAAAACTGTCACCGGCCATGAAACCTCACTTGTATTTGTATAAGTGTTATGTGCAGCATGCATATGCGATTAGTGCTGCTGCTCATCGAGCAAACAAGCAAACTCAGTGTAGGCTTTGCCTAAGTGTACACAGAGTTTATTGAATCCCCAGTTATGTTTACTTCTGCTACAAGAAGTCAAACATTTGATATTCAGCAATTGTAATGGGTTCACACCTCCTTTGCATGAACACTGTGCTCAGAGGCCTGAATCTACAGTATAGAATGGTAAATGTGTAGCTAGGGAAGTTGAAGGTGAGGAGACGTGTATTTGGAAAAAAAAAAACAGAAGGTTGCTATTCCTTTGAAGGTGATTTATCTATGGAAAAAGCTTCTAATTTTGCTAAGTTATGCTTGTATTGTTAAAGTACATTCTAGATTTTGTAACATATTACAAATCAATTTATATATCCAGGAGAAAATTAAACCTTTATATGTATGCACTTCTTATATGTTACTTTGGCATTGGCATTTTTGGCAGGCATTTACATTTCTCAGATAGACAGGTTATTAACTTTCATCACAAGTATTACTGTTAAAATTGTATTCTACAAACATCTAAGCTATTGTAGAAAAATGTAGTGTACATGTCACTGACACTGGTGTTATGATTCTGAGATGGCTCAGGGCCACCTCCAAGGGAGTGATGGGAAAGTGAGATATGACCAGCAGTCATAAATGGATTTTTCTGTTGCAAATGTGCACACATTCTGATAATTGTGTGGAAAACATATCTAGCAATTTGATTATCTGGTATTCCTTAGTTTGTACAAACCTTCATTTGTTTGTTGCTTTGGAGATGGGGGAGCCACCTACCATTTGTGTGTTGCCAGGACAGAAGTGTGTTTCAAGTGTTTTTCTCTTGAAAATGTGTAGGCATCCTGATGTTTTAGTGGAAAACATAATACGTTACTTACTTGGTATTCCTTGGTTTAGACAAACCTTGGTTTGTGTGGGAGGGTGAGGTGGGACAACCACATAAGTGTCAGCTTTAATAATTGAAAAGTGTGTGTTCCAGTGCATAATGTAGACGAATGTATACAAACGCAAGACTATAGGTGATATGTATGTGCTGTATCCTTCTCTGTTATGTTGTAAAGATAGGAGGTATTGTTAGCCATGCCAGGAGACGTAGAGCAGTGGATGTATAACATATTAGCACAGCTAGTTGGAATTTTCTAAAGAATTATATGTCATTTGTGTATCAAACTGATTTGTACAGATGCTTGTGTTTAGAAATGCATTTGTAAAGTTGCTTGTGTTAAAGTGTATCAACAGTGTTTTCTACCGGACAAAAAAAATGTGCATGCGTTATTGGAGCTGTTTAAATGTATACATTGTAACTGCATATTCTGGTAAAAAATAGGTTAATCCACCTGACTTTGAACAAATATTCTTCAAATTAAATTACTTTATGGGTTAAGCCATAAAGATGTTATTCCACAGTTTTGAAGGGAGCCAGAGGTGCAATGCCTGTGCTAGAGAATAGGTTATAGCTCGTGTAGGAAGAGTGGAATGGTTTTATGGGTTTACGACTTCCAGCAGCTGCACCACATCTGAGCAATGCTCTTGTCTGTGTATTATTAACATGTAGGTAGCAAATTCCTGGCAACTTCAAGTGTTGGTGATAGCATGAGAAACTGAGTCAGATGACCAGATGTGTGTGATGTCATTCTGTAAGCCAGAAATAATATTTAGATATTAGTAGGAGATTGCTCTCAGCATTCTGTATTCTGTCTTGTATCTGACAATGACCACTCTCCCACATTATCTTGCCTTGCTCTATTCAATAAGTAAGAATAGTAATTCTCTAGGTCAGTTAGGAAAAAATATTGAGATTAGCTTAATACTGTTTTTCTGTATCTGTGTGAAACTTTTCGTCAGTGTTATTTTTAATATATCCTTTGACTGAAACTCTGGTGTTTACTGTAAATAGGTATTTAGTATTTTCATGTTCATTTATTATTTATTATTAAATATTTTGAAACTTTTCTTTGTGGCCGGTCCTTTTTAGAAAATATGTATGTTTTGAGAGTATTTGCACATATTTATTTGATGATAACTATGGCCACCTCCTGAAAGCCTAGCTGTTTGGTCAACATTACCACTTGTATTAATATTAATTTCACTTAGTATAATTGGATATCCTTTTAAGAGCCATATAGTAGCTGACTGGTGGCAGTGAATCTACATTATAGTCTGGGCAAAGACGGTAGAGTGAGTAATCTGTGCCAGCCTTTCCCAGGTGTGTCTGTGTGAAAATTAAATCTCAAAAAGTGTGTGTGTGTGTCAGTTACTTGAAGCAGGGAGACAAAGCACTGGTTTCACAGAGAGGGTGCTGGAGGACTTGGCTTGGACACTTGGCTGAAGACCTAACCCTACAGCTGTGCCACTGAGGAGTCTTACGGGGGACCTGGAGGGAGACAGATAGAAACACCTAGACCTCAGACTGAGTGTGCTCTTAAGGGAAATCGTGCTTTATGCAGAGAGGTCTGCATCTTAAAATACCGAGTGTATCCATTTGTATTCCAAGTGAACACCCCTCTCCAGTATCAGTGGTGATGATTCAGGCTCCATGAGTACTGTCCCAGAGTGGAGTCATCACATATGTCACATAGGAATACGGCATCCAAACTTACAAATCCAGATAAACTCCCTTTCAGTGACTCTAAAAATGAAGTGATATGCCTGGTGTTCAGGCTCCATGGCACCTTTCTGCTTGAGAGAGGACATCGGGATATGGCTTCCAGAATGAAGATTTGGAACCAGTCAGTGAACAATGTCAATGCAATAGGGGGTCGCATCACGCATTATGATCAGGTGGGTCACTAATATGATTTCATCAGCCTGGAGGAGAGCAGTTGCAGTTGCCTGAGAACAGCTGGCTACAGGGGGAGGCCTGCTACTGAGCCCCCACTGACATCAAATGAAGAGTTCCTGTCCAATGTCAGAGATCCAGATGGCTCAGTGGAAACTATACACCAACACGTAATTGATATTGGTGTTGAGGTGTCAGGAAGGACAACTGTGTCCCAGGAACAGCTTTCAGGTAAGCTTACATATAGCAAGTTTTAGATGTTCTTGTATAGTAAAATAAATAATTTGAGTAATACTTCCCTGGGAAATATTTTTTCTGTACCTACTGATAAGCTAATAAACTTATACAACATAGTTGTTCATTACACATGGGCTGTGGGTGGACATGTTAATCAACTTTCAGTTACAACTATTTTTCACAAGACATATAAGCAATTGTGTATTGACTTTCCTCCTGTGTTATTCCCTTTGTGATGTTTAATTTGCAGCCTTCCCTTGCCTCATTTCTTCTAGGACCATCCTACCTACAAAGGGTAGAATCACCTGCACATGATAAGCATTTTTTTAACTGATGACCATGCTTCAGTTATATACTTTTATCTGTATGTATGAGGTGGGTGTAATGAGTGTCTGTATTGGTACACCATCTGCAATAGTGGGACCAGAGTTATTTTGGTATCATATAAGCTGTTTTAATATTTAGTGGAGCAGTAATTTCTTTCCTGTATCTGTTGCTTATTATCACAAGTGATCCTGACAGTAGAAGTGTAGAACTCCTACCACCTGATGTCAGAGTATTTGTAGGCTCTAGTGATGATTGTGGCCAAACAGAGGCATGGTCAGGGGGGTGCAGAGGTTGAATCTGACACTGAGTTTGAGATTCAGCCATTCCCTGGATTTCCAACATATACAGTCAGTTGGCCTATGCATACCTTTTCCACTGAGCCCTCAGATACTGGACAGGTGGAGGGTGACACACTTGATCAGGGTAGTGTGGTTACTGTGGCTTCAGTGTTGTTTGGCTCTGGCCATAGCCAAAGTGTGGGTGAGGTGCCATGAAAGAGGGTTGTTAAAGGTGCTCGTTGGAAGCCTACTGTTCAGCCTCCAGCTGATCCTGGTGTGTCATTTTGTGCCACTTGACATATGTTTAGGGCCATCATCGAGGCACAAGCATATTCCACTAGGACCACAGAGGACATTCTTAGGTACAGGACAACATGTGTGACTGCCTCTACCATGTGGCCAATTCAATGGATCAGATGAATGACACAATGTAGTGGGCAGTGTCTGTGATGGAACATCTGCTGGGAGGGGGACAGCATCTATGTTAATGTAAGTCAGCATCATCATCTGCTGTTAGCTAATGTGGTCATGCCCAATCCTGCTCTTGTAGTGACACTACTTCTAATGTTCCATCAGTGGTTGAGGTATCCACACCCAGACATGGTAAGCCATGGGTTCATAGTCCTGGGAGTAGTCATGAAGAGAGCTCATCCAGCAGGCATCCATCACATTTGTGTAGCACCAGCACATCTGGCCATGGTTATGGACACACCAGTGCAACTACTGGCAGAGCCAGTTTTCACGGTCGAGGATGACCACAATGATTGTTACCTCTACTATGCATGGCTCACAGCTGTCAAACATGCCAGGATGTAGAGCTAGCATAGAGTTTGGCTGTGTTCTAGCAGACACTCGCATATACATTTTCACCTTGAATGCCCATACAGGCATAAACATAACAGATACACGAGGCATTTGTGAGGCTTGCAGCTCTTTCTGTCACATTGGTTATTTGATAATTAGCTAAATTTCTGCCTCACTGTCTTTTTTACTCACACACAGTCACTAGGTTTGTGTCGTCCTAGGCATCCTGACCCCCCAAACAACACTGTGTGCAAATGATGATAACTGTGGCATCTCTTTTTTTCTATATTTTGTATTCAGGGATATGTATGTATTTTTTCTGATGCCCACGATGCATAGCTGACTGAGTGCTTATTATATATGTGCTGATGATGCTATTTTGAAAATTGTACTGCTTTCTTATGTGTTTTTGTACTGTGTGTATTTTTGACATGAGGCCTATTACTTGATAAAAAGCAGACATCTATTGACATAAGTCATTGCTGTCACATATTGATGTCATTGCTGTAAAATTCACATACCTTCAGATTAGGTACATTTGCAAGTAATAGTATGCAAGGATCTGCCATTCATTTGTGTTCTTACCCATTTATGTTCCTGTTACAGGTTCAGCACTTGCCCTGATAGTCCTCCAGTTACAACTGTTTTAATTCAGGCCTAAATCTGTGGGGTGCTAGCAGTGTTCAGCCATTACATGGAAAAGAAAAGGTTGTGAGCATTGACTGACATCAATTTTACTGTATGTGCGTGCATAGGAGAAAAGTTGTACCTCTTAGCTGGTCAGTATGTGTGCTACCCATTGCCTCTTGGCCAGAATAGGGGCATATTGTGCACTTCTACATCTACCTACATCCACAGTGTCTGGTGGTTCCACCTCTGAGGCTTCACGTGTATGTGGCTGTGATGACCTTGCCAATAGTGGTAGAATGTTTGACCCTTCCCCTTTGGTGTTCCTGTTGAAGCTTTTTTCTTATGATAATATTCTGTAGGATAGCAGACAGCGAAAATTTCAGCACATGTACTGGGATCATACTGCAGGCTCCCCCGATATATCCATGCACCAGAACTGTGACTTCAGCAGCCTGAACACACACACTCTATATTTCTTGTTTGAGCGTGTGCCTCATTTTACAATTCTTCTATGGGTGTGTGTTTATTTCTGAAGGACGCCATCAGTCATGGTTCAAGTGCATCCCCTGCATCCCCCAGTAAATGGCTTTGTGGGATACTCCTCCTGGAACACCTCTACCAGAAGTACGAGTTGTGCCAGATGTAGCAGTCATGGTCACTGCCGGGGTTGCCAGCAACTGCATTCAATATGATTCCCTTAGTGTTTCACACAATCTGACAGTTAATGGAGTAAAGGCCCTTTCTGTTTATGTAACCCCTTCCTTGTCCCCTGGGTGGTGCTTTGACCTCAATGTGCCTACAGTCTATGGCACTCAGAACTTTAGGCTAGTGTGCTATGAGTAGAACTCCTGCATAGTTCTGGCTCTGTCCTCAGCTGTACGGGGGAAATATATGCACTGACTGGCATGCTGCAGCATACCATTCAATAACTGATGGAGGATCCTAGATGATGATACCTGTGACACACGCAGTATGTCCTCTGTTGGTCTCTGGAAGGTTCCTGTAGCTAAAATTATAAGTGCTACACATACCTTAGTCTCTACAGGTATTGGTTCCAATCAGTTTGCCCCAACTCGCTGCTGAGGATGACAGAGGTTGCAGAGTTCGTGTAGTGTGTCTATTCACCCTGTAGTTCTCTAGTATTTTCATGTCATGCAGACCATGAAAAGTTTAATGGGGTCTAAACACCCTTCTCCTTCTTGGCTAAAGTCAATCAGCAGCAACAGCATAGACTTGGGCCTGTTGCACATACACATACAGAAGACCAGCATCAGCTACTAACATTCTTTTCATGTAGAGTAGTTTCCTTGGTTGTATTTCAATAGGTTTTGGAATTTGAGGCCAAAACCTGCACTGAAGGTACATAATTGCTTTATAACTTGTTGATTAGCTCCTCCATCTTGGATTGGTTGATTAGCATACGATTGGGCTGCTTATGTTGTAATTAACATGCCATGATGTTTACTGGGTTTGTGCAGCTCTACACGCTATGTAGAGATGCTTACTGAATATAAATCATTGTGCTACCATGTGCATCTTACAGCATGATGTGTACAAGGTTCTAGAGAGATGTGTAGGGCTTATTGAATCCAGTCTGTGGTGTTGTCATATTAAGAGGGGTCATATGAAACACATTCAGGCAATGGCATTAAAAAAATCAGTTATAACTTATTTTACCAACATAAAGGTGAATCAAATCATTTACATTGTATTTTGTCTGTGTAGCAGCATTTTAATGCAAATCTCAGTTCAACATAGTACATCTCTGTCAGGAGGTAGTATTCAGTATCCTAATTCATGTGAACAGATGTTCTCATCTACAGTCACTGACAACCTGCATGGACATAAGTGTGTGTGTGTTCACTCCCACTCATGTGTATCTATTTCTGTGCTGTGTAAGGTTTAAAATGTGCATATGTTCTTTCTGTTTACCTTGATGTTCACGTTTTTTGATGTTAGTAGACAAAGAGCTGCCACAAACCTGTATCTTGGATACCAAATAACTAAATATGTTCTAATGACCAGAGAGAAGTAGTGTTATTGATTTTTGTAGATTTTCAGTCTATTACTTGCAGTCTTTTTGTTTTGGACCTAGGAATTTTATGCCACCTTCAATATAATGTTACTCCATCTTGCGAAGCAGGACTACAGTTAATAAAACTAACAATAAAACTGCTATAAAGAATGAGTGTAAGTAATTAAATGCATGAAAGATTGCAGTCTTTACTGGAAGCTGAACTTTGAGATGTATAGCTAACTGTAATATTCAGACATTTAGTCAATAACAATTAATCAGGGAGATAACACTGGTCTTAGGCAGTTAAACCAGCTGAACTGTGTCCTGAAATAAACTTGCTCTCTAAAAATGCAGGTTTAGGAGAGGAATATGGTAAACCCCTTAATCTTAAAAGCAACGAATGTTACATGATCAGAGAGTACTACAGGTATCTAAATCAATGGGTTAATTGGCCATGCACATCAGTATTAAAGGTATCACTAATATTAGTACTAGCACAAATGTTCATATTTAAAAGGAGTCTGTAGTGCTTAGGATTTATAGACATGATCAACCCGAGTGAACCATCCTTTGGATTTGGATATATATACTGTCTGTGGCATGTAAAGCATCAGAAGTAGCAAGTCCTTCATGTGCCTCTGTTCTTCCCTTTTCTGCATAAATGCTATAAATCCACACTTCCAAATCTTTGATTCTGCTATACAGCCTGCATAATTTTGCCTGGCATAATAATGTATGGCTTGTGAAAGAATTTGGCTGACAATGTCAATATAAATGGTACTAAAGCAGTGCTCTTTTTCTCTGCTCCACTAATTTCTCAGATGTACCTTCAACTTAATCCATGGATTATCACGTTTTCTGATAATCTGTTTATAAACTGTTTTCTTCTGATAATGCATTTTGGTTGTTAATCATCCACTGCTATGTCTCTGTCCTGTTGAGTTCAAAATTAGTCTGGGTCCTGATGATATTTGTATTCCTAGGTAGCTTATGTCCCCATTTAATGTCAGGCATTGCTTTACAACATACTGCAAGATGAAGTATAAAAAATGTCTGGTATTCAGTTCTCTTTTTTGGAATTGGTATATAACTTCATTCATTCTCATACATCCGCTCTATTCCCAGCAGAGTGAAAGAGGAGCCTATCCCTCTGATCTCTGGGTACAAGGCAGAGAAACTCCTCCTGGCAAGCCATCACTGGATGCCAACACCCCCCCCCCACACACACACACACATGGGGTTTAGAGTATTGCCAATTTGTCTTCAACATATCTTTTGAATGTAGGAAGAAACCAGAACACACTCAAACTTGCATGGACATAGAGAGGACATAAATAATCACAGAAGGTACCCTGACCAGAAACTGAGTTGCAAAGCCAAGTACTGTGAGGCAACACACAGCACTGCACCACTGCCTACAAAATAAAATGTCGGTGGCTTAATAACTAGTTGCAAATTAATGCAAAGCAGAAAAAAAATATTTACTTAGAAGCTTGTCATTGTGATCTGATGACTGAATTTTTTTTTTGTGGTAAGATTTATTTATAGGATAATGATTTTGTTTTTTCACTTACCGCTTTGGTTCGCAACTTCACCTGGTGGACAGAGAAGGCAATCAAAGCAGCAGATTGGCTGGCCTAGTTGAACTGCTTTTCGATGACCTGGGCGGCACCTGTCACTACATACAGACTTTGGAATCTTGAAAAAAACAACAGATAAGACAATTGTATTTGTAGTTCTGCATGCTCAATGCCATTTTGACATCTAACAAATAAATAACAAAAGAATAATAATAAAAAAAACAATTCTACTAGTGAAAGAAAGAAGAGTGTCTTATTTTGAAATGTCATCATTTGGCACTGTTAATTACATGCAGATGGTAAAGATGACTTTTAGGTCTCATTCAATTATCCATTCTTGTCTCCCTGTAACTTCATTTAAGGATATATGTTGGCATCATCCCTATATTTTGGTATTATATTTAAACTGTATTAATCTGTATTGTGTATCAAGTTTTTTAGGGCTCTTTTACTTTGTTTCTAAAACTACATTTCTTTCTCTCTCTTGCTCTCTCCCTCTCTCTCTGTCATGAGGATAAGCATTAGTGAACACTGACTCTTGTTTCTCATTATTTAATTCCTAGATATTCAATTGTGTGTGATTTATTCTATTCAATAGCATGGCCAGATATACTTATTATCACTCAATCAACTATTAATTACCCGTACAGTCATGTACAAACCTGACAACTGTCCAGGTCTGTCTGACCTTGTTTAGCCCATACCTTGCAACTGTGCAGATTTTCGCAGCATGTCCAGATTTTTACCTCATATTTTTGGTCCATTTTTCATAAAATTCTAGTTTCCTGTTAGATTAGTGGCAAATCTTTGCAAAGTGAAGTTACAAAATAATGACAGACATTTGAGTTTCAGACTTTATACCTTTCAGAAAATTCATGCTAATGCAAAACATGGTATTCTATCAACTTTCAAAATTTGCAAGGGCAGTATTTTAAAATGTCCATATTTTGGGGCCTTTGTCCCACTTTTATTAATGGCTTTGTCCAGATTTCTTGCTCTAAGAGGTTGAGAGGTATGGTTCAACCTTACACTAACATTGGTTCACTCAGGTCAGCTGATAAATCATTGTTTAAAGTTATCAAAACCCATAACTCACATAGGGACTCCTTATGTTACCACACAATTGCTAAATATTGGAATTCTCTTCCCCAGCATATTCTAACCATCACTGATACAAATAACTTCAAACAGGCCCTAAAAGAATACTTCTCACATAATTGGTTATGCTCCTCTTCACCCCCAGACCAACCTATACCTGCCCTCCTCCTCATACTGTCTACTGCATTTCTCCCTGTTAGCCTCTTGTCATCTTGGCAATGAGACATGCTACCTTCCTATGATACACTCAAATTCATTTAGTCATTGTATATATATAATTAATGTTGATTTCTTATGATATATTGTGTATATGCTTTATGTGCATATACACAATATATCATACACCTCTGTTTTGCTATTGATAGTACTCACTCTTTTATTTATTTATTTATTTTTTGTATAAAGATGCAACTGTAATGCTTTTCTCCCCGGGTCTCTGCTGAAAATGGGCTACCGGCCCAGTTGGATACTACCCAGTAATCAAATGTAAATAAATAAATAAATAATATACAAGGAAAAAATTTCTAATCTGGATCTCTTTGAAAGTCTATGCCTGAACACAACTGCTGGAACAGCCAGCTTTACCAGAAGCTAGTCATAAAATTCCTTCAAAATAATCTTAATGTGTGTATGCGTGTGTGTATGTGTTTGTATATGAGTGAGAATGAAATGCAGTCTTTAAAGGAATACATATAGCTTTTTGGAAAATCAAAGTTCAAGACTGCTTCCTTCCCTACCATACAATAAAGTACACATGCAGTGCCTCAAAGCTAGCCAAAAATGTCCAAGGCTCACAGGTATTTTTCTTCAGCATCTTCAAACATGAGTAGCACAATTCCAAACAGCTTTCCACACAAGCAAGGCAAACTCTGTGTTCACAACAACCTTCATCCAATTTTCTTTTGATAAATAGCAGTGCCATTAGTCTAAAGATTCCTCCTTAGTAATCCATCTAGGGATAAAGGAAAACACAAGCACCAAGCATAGTGAACTCAGCCCTAAAATATAATTGGATTCACCCTGTTCCTGTTTCCTGTCTGTAAAGCTTATATGTGTCATCAACACACCTCCCATTCTGTAACATGGGTTCAGGATAGGCTTTCCTTCCTTCCCTGCTTCTCTCCCCAGTGTTCAAAACTGGAACAGCAGTTCTTATTTTGTATCTGCCCCCCCCCCCCACCCCTCCAGCATAGAACCATTGTGGTCTAACATCTATAGATGGGCGTAGTCTCATAAAATCCATTCTGTATACAGATTACTTTGGCCCATGAATAATATATGTGGTGACAAAGACCACCTGACAAGCTTGGAATTACTGACTGTGCTCATCTGCAGAATCACTGAAGATGATCATGATCAATAACTATTAAACATGTTCTTCCCAAGAGGTAATACTTAAGGCTGGAAAACATCCATTTAATAGCCAAACATGCTCAATCTGTCTCTGAATCCCACCACTCAGAGTTACATAACTTACAGCTGCCCGTCCCTTCAATCCCTCGTACCAGTACTGCTCCTAAGCATACTTTTAGCGGCATCCCTAAACACTGTGAACTGTTTGGAGAAATCTGGGCCTAACAGGATGGATTCAATACACAGCATAGTCTTCAATTTCTAGAACATGTCTGTCTTCTCCATCTACCCGACATTCATGTCGGACATTCTTCCTCCTAATTTTAGTTTTTCTACTGATATTCTTGCAGCTTTAAGTACTGACAGGGATTCATAAGGTTACCACAAAGTTTAGACTACATGTACACTTAATGTAATCTTTGTGAGTGACTAAAAAGCACAAAAAGTGTGATAAGAATGTTACTGAATACACATAAACTTAGTGTAGGCTTTATTCAATCCCATCCCATGACTTGCTTTTGGTGGTGGTGATGTCAGCCAGATACATGTGGCTTTCTGAGGTTTTCATATTTCCCCATCTTAATATGTAGTCCAGATAACTGGCTTTAGTTATAGCTAATTTAAACTTGACTGGGTTAGCTGTTAAAACAGCTTGTCACAAGGAACCTAGAGCATCTTGAATCTTCCAGCTTTCAGAACAAATAACTACATCATCAAGGGAAGTTGCTGCATACCTGGTGTAGTGTTTAAGAATTCTATCCATTAACTTCTAATACATTGTTGACACACCATAAAGGCCAAATGACATCAGCTTACAATGAAAAAGACATCAGGTGCGGTAAATGCTGTTTTTTTTTCCATAGCTGCCAGAGCTAACTGGATTTGCCAATAACCTTTACCAAGTCCAGTATGAACAGAAATCTATCCTTGCCCAATTTTTTTTTATCAATTCATTTACTTTAGATATAAGGAAGGAATCAAATTTTATATATATATATATATATATATATATATATATATATATATATATATATATGTGTGTGTGTGTGTGTGTGTGCATGTGTGTATATGGTTCCCCTTTACAATCCCAAAATACTGAAAGCTCGTATTTCAGTATCACGGGCTGGAAAGGTGGAAATGTAAAAACTTGAAAGTGCATAAGCGCAAATTTGAACAGCTCGAATCCATGCTTATGTAGTGTAGCAACAGGATGGGAAGTGTTTGGCAGGGATGGTTTACGGAAGTGAAGGTAAGTGAGTGTATGTGATTTTTATTGTAAGTTGTGCATGTGGGTTAGGGTAGGGTAGGGATGTTGTGTTTGTGTATGTGTGATGCGTGTGTGTGTGTGTGTGTGTGTGTGTGTGTGTGTGTGTGTGTGTGTGTGTGTGTGTGTGTGTGTGTGTGTGTGTGTGTGTGTGTGTGTGTGTGTGCGTGAGGGAGTGTGGACTGTCTGCGTGGGAGTGATGCATTTTTCAACTGTGCAATCTCAGAGTTGGTATATATAAGTAGGGGGTGTAGGGGCGCAGCCCCCCACATGGAGAGGTGCTGGGGGGCTTGACCCCCTGCATAGATGTAGTGTAAGATTGTGTAGTTTGTGTGTTGTGGGTTGAATGGTGGGCATGTTGTGTGGTGTATGGTTTGTGAATGTTCGGGAAGTCAGTTTTTCGTGTTTGTGTGTTTTGGGATTGTGGGCTGTTCGACTTTATAGTTTCGAGATACTGAAATTTGAGCTTTCGGTATCTCGAGATTATAAAGGGGAACTATGTAGATATATATACATATATACATATATATATATATATATATATATATATATATATATATATATATATATATATAAAATCTATGTTCATAGGTGTGGACTAGGCTAACGGCCCTGGAGCCTACATAAGCCTAGCCCAAGAAGATTACCTGACATCATGCTGCCCAAAGTTAGTTCCCAGTGCCCCTGTCAACCAAGGCCACTGAAGTGATCCCTGGGGTGAATTTCCTATTGCCCATCCACTCGTCAAGATTTCTTTTAAAGAGGGCCAGTGAAGTGCTCTGCTTGACGTGAATGGGAAGTTTGTTCCAGAGTATGGGAAGTCTCTGGGTGAGGAACTTGTCCCTCCAGCATGTTCTGTTTATTGTGGTAATGAGGTTTAGATTCCTGGATCGTGTGGCATGGAGAGATTGGGAATTCTTTAGTTGTAGCATATCTAGCAGCTCTGAGTCAAACATGGCTCTGTAGGTCAAGCACAGATCACGTCTAAGTAGATGATAAGAGACAGAGTATAGCTGGAATTTTTTCAGTCTGTCCATATAGGGCATGTGTCTAAGACCTAAGATCCTCTTAGTGAGGTATTTTTGTGGCCTTTCCAGTTGTTGTAGGTGTCTAGTGAGGTACATACCAAATGGGGCATTGTATTCTTTAATAGGTCTAATGAGGGATGAGTAGAGAGGGATTATGACCTCTTTCTTCCTGGATGAGAAACCTTTTGTAATGAGATGTGCCACATAGAAAGACTTTCTGACTACAGTGGCAATGTGGTTATCAAAGGAGAGGTTCCTGTCAACCTGTGTCCCCAGGTCTCTTATCACACCTTCGGTGTTTAGTGGACTCCGCTTATGTGGTAGTTCATGGGCACCAAAATTTTCCCAAAGGGAATGACAATGCACTTTTTGGCATTGAGTTAAGGCCATGGTTCTGGCACCAGTCATTGGTGTCAATGAGGCCTTTTTGTAGAATGCTTACATCAGTTGAAGAATCAATAATGGCTCCCAGTTTGCAATCATCTGTGAACTTGGTCAGCCAGAGTCCCTTTGTGTTGGCTTGAACTTCAGAGAAGTAGATGCCAAACAGGAGAGTACCTAGGACCGATCCCTGTGGGACACCACTTGTAACTGGTCGGTAGTCAGATTTGGAGTCCGCTACTTTCACAGTGTGGGTTCTATCAGTGAGCCATTTGGAAACCCATCTTATGATATACAGGTTTATGCCTAGTTTAGTACGTCTATCTGATTCCTGAGTGAGGGATGGTGTCAAAGACCTTGGTAAGATCTAGGTAGGCTGTGTGAACTACCTTTCCCTCATCCACAGCTCTGGTGACAGACTCTAAAAAGTCTATCAAGTTGAGCAAGCATGATCTACCTTTTACAAACCCAAACTGGGTAGGGTTCAGAGTCTGGAGATTCCCTATGTCCTTATTTGTAAGGTCCATGATGATGCGCTCCATAGCCTTACATATCAGGCTCGTCAGGTTAATGGGCCGGTATTTCCCAGGGTCTATAGTCGCCCCCCCTTTGTGAAGTGGGATGACCATAACAGTGTTCCATTCAGTAGGAACAAAGCCTGAAATGAGGCTGTGATTGAACAGAGTACTCAGGTGAGGTGCCAGCTCACTTTGTAATTCATGTAGAACACAGCCAAGGATATTATCAGGTCCCATGGAAGCTGTATTCTTGGCTTTGGACATTGCAGTTTTTACCTGTGTAACCATGATAATAGGGACTTGGCATTCCTCAGTTATTATGATAGGCCCTTTAGGGGGTGAAAGGGGGGTAAAGTTCACACTGAATCTGTCGGCCAATATGTTGGCAATATCAGTTGGTTCTGTATATGTATTGCCACCGTGCTGTAACTCAGAGCAGATCTGAGTATTGCCTTGTGGATTCTTAACATAACTATAGAATGCCTTGTGGTTGTCTTTAGAATCTGCAGCAATTTTGTTTTCGTAGCTAGATTTAGAGTATTTGATGCTGGATCTCAGTTTTTTGCTGAGGCTAACAAGGGAGTGTTTCCAGTCTTGGGACTTCACCCTTTTCTGCAACAGTTTTTTCCTTCTGTTGTAGAGTTTGTTTATGGTGGGGGACCACCAGATTGGCTTCCTTTTTTTGGAGGAGAATATCTTGGTTCTGTTTGATATAGCCTGTTGCATGCACTTATGTATATGCTCATACAGTGCATTGGTGTATGATTCAGCAGTCCATTTGCATGGGTGTTGTGAAGTTAGCCACATCTGTTTTTAGAAACCCAAAATTGGCTTTGGAGAAGTTTTTTTACAGTGGTTTTCTTTGGGGGGGGGTGAGTGTGGGATGTTTATATCCACAGTAATTAGCTTGTGGTCAGATCTGACCAGGGAGGAGTTGATTACTGGTGTAGAGCAACGGTCGCCCATGTTAGTAATGACCAGGTCAAGGATGTTTTTACCCCTGGTGGGGGTAAGAATGAGTTGGTCCAGGGCGTTGGGATTAATGAATTCCAGAAAACATTGAGCAAGTGTGTTGGTACATGAGTAATTTTCCCAGTTAGTGGAGGGGTAGTTAAAGTCTCCCAGTATAAGGGTATTGGGTTGCACCCTAATATTTTCCAGTGTGTTTAGAAATGTGGAGTGGGAATCCTGGGACATGGTGGGGGATCTATAGCAGGCTATAACCTGGACAGCAGTTTTACCCAGTCTTAGTTGTACCTGAAGTATTTCTGATGTGTTATGTTGGGCTACTAGTCTGGAGGTGTGCATATCCTTTATGAATATGGAGACACCACTGCCTTTAGTGCTTCGGTCCAGGTTTAGGGGCAGAAAGGCGTGGTATAAATTATAGCCTGGTAGTGCCGGGGTGCTCTCTGGAGCCGTGAACCAGGTCTCGGTCACTGTACAGATGTTGATGTTCTCCATTTTACAGAGTGCTTTGAGCGAGTGCATTTTGAGATTTTGACTATTGAGTAGCATAATCCTCAGATTTTGTTTGCTTGTAGCTGTTATGGTGGTAATTTTGTCTTAAGGACATTGCCTAAAAAAACCTTGGCCAGTATCAGTAATCCCTGGACTGACAGGTGCAGGCCATCTCTGGTGAAGCATTGAGGTCTGTCGATTATGTCATCCCAGGCAGACAGAGTCTGGATCCCCTTAGAATGACCCCAGAAACTTAGCCAATTGTTGAAGTTAATAATTTTCTGCTTGTACTGTGGTATAATTCTGGGTGATGGTAGGATGCTACTCAGAGCTAGGGTCATACCTGCTTGGGCTACAAGATCCGAGAGCTCATCTGTGTCTCTTTTCATATAGTCCAGGGAGGTACATCTCAGGTCATTCACACCAACATGAACAATGACAGAGTCATGTCTGTACCTGTTGTGGAGTGACCTACGTGTGTGCGTTATGTGGTGGATCCTGGCACCTGACAGGCAGCTGACAGTAACTTTCTCTTTATTCATCCTAGTGAATGGAGTATCAGGGCACCTTACTATTGAGTCACCTATGACTAGTGTATTGGGTAAGTTGTTTTGCCTTATGGGCTTTGGTTGAGTGGCACACTGTTTATGTTAACTATGTGTCTCATGGTTTGTGCTGGGATATGGTGGTTGTTTGCATTTCTGCCTCGGAGGTCTCTATTGTTTGGGCATATTTTTATTGAGAGCCTCCACAAAAGTAGGTGTGTGCTTTGTGTTACTATGTGAGGGTTGTGGTGGTGTATGTTCTGGAGGGCTATGTGTTGAATGTGGTGTGGTGCAGGTGTTAACCTTCTCCTCTTGAATGGCTAATCCAGTCTTGGCTCGAGAGTGCTTGGCTTCCAGTTTGGCTATATATGTGCATCTCTCACAAGTCATAGGGTTGGGAGGTAAGAGGAGAGGGTTGTCTGTGTACATGAGGCAGTTGTTACATTGCCTCAGGATGTCCAAGTTCACCGGGTTGACAGGAGAAAGCACAGGGAACTGACCATTAGACATGCCTGGATATGAGCTCAATATATTAAGTACTGAAGTCTTTTACAGGCAAAATGTCACTCAAAGTGTCTGAGTCTGTATAGAGCACTGCCAAACACTTGAGGGGAAACTAATGCTTAGACCCTGAAAATTTAAGGATGAAGTATTTAGGCAGATATTCTAAAGTTAGGAAGAAATTAAGCAGTACTTACTGAAAATAAAGAATTAGCTTGTCAAGAATGATGAAAAGAGGGGAGTCACATGAATGGCTACTGCCTGGCTACTACTAATGCTGGTCTCACCACAGCTTCACTCTGTTGGGAAACAATACTCCTTTGCTTTTTCTCTTACCAGAAGCAAAATGTTAGCACCAATCCCAAGAAGAGAAGCAGGCCACGGCCTTTTTGGTGATCCACAATCTTGTACCAAATGATGCTAGGGTCTACAGACTTGTATCCTTTTTCTGGTATATGCCTTAAATAGCAACCAGACCAATCAGGTATGTTAAGCACAGACACTCACTCTCCAACCAGAAAGAGTCAGGAATCAATGCACTCTGCTCCTTCTCTCACCAGGATCAGAATATAAGCTCAAATTCCAAGTAGTCACATATAAAGCAGTTATTAAGCTTTCTGGTGATCATCAGTCTCCAGGAAATAATGTAACTGCACTCCTTCACTCACCAGGAGAAAACAGCCCTAATTCCAAGATGACTACTGAGAGGCAGAATGTGGGCTCTCCAATGACTGGTGGTCTTGCAATATATGCTTAAAGGTAAGATGAAAAAAAGTGGTTTATCCTAAACACTGCAGTGTGCACAAGAGGAGTTAGATGTGAAAGTAGGTAACTTAAGTTTTACCTGTCTAATAAGTTAAGTTTTAGTGGAGAGTCACTATTTTTAAAACAGCAGGATAGATTGAAAGGGGTGGTCACATTTTTATTCTGGTACTATGGAATACAGTAGGATGGCCAATAAATTTAAATAGTTGAAGGGAAGTGATTTTACAAAATTATATTTGTGCTTACTCACACCAACCACTAAAAGCAGAGAGGAAATGAGACATATGATCAAATTAACATAAGGGGCAGGCAACTAGAAAGATAGTGGTGTTTAAGAACACAACAGTGACCAGGTGGGAGGGTGGGAAAAATTTCTGTAAATTTCTGTTTGACTCACAAGAGACAGAGCTGTGGTGTCTTTTCAATTTTAATATGCAGTTAAAAGCAGAATACAAGTAAATTACAGTGTAAAGAAAACAAATCACAGTATACAAAATAGAAAAAGGCAATAAAGTAATACAGAATACAACAAAAAAGAAGCAAACTAACCTTTCCCTCACAGCAAACTGTAGCAGAGTCTGGGTGAGCCTTACCAGTAAAGCTCTGAAATGTTTTATTTTACCCCTTAAACAGAAGGTTTAGCTTTTAATTCCTCCCCCTCAGTTCACAGATGATTAACCTTAGCTGACCACTTCTAACTTATGTTTGACTCCTTAATTGACCTGTTCTAATTTCTGTCTGACTCACAATAGACAGAGCTGTTGTGTCTTTTCAAGTTTTAATATGTAGTTAAAAGCAGAATACAAGTAAAACACAGTGTAAAGAAAACAAATCACAGTATACAAAATAGAAAAAGGCCATAAAGTAATACAGAATAAAACAAATTAAAAGCAAACTAACCTTTCCCTCACAGCAAACTGTAGCAGAGTCTGGGTGAGTCTTACCAGTAAAGCTCTGAAATGTTTTAGTTTACCCCTTAAATAGAATGTTTAGTTCCTAGCTCCACCCCCTGAGTTCACTTATATATAAAAACACACACATACATAGGTTTATTATCATATTACTAGAACCAGAGTACTGCCAACCAGAGTCCTGAGATGAACATCCTGAAAAACTAAAATGTTCAGATTCACAGATCCAGAACTTGCCACCCAGCCTTTGCAGGACTTGCATTAGCAAAATTCCTGGCTCTGCAGTGGTAGAAATTTTCAATATTTTTTTTCAGCTTGGGAGTTTAAATATTTCAGTAATATGATAGTAAACCCTATCTGTCTATCTATCTGTCTATCTATCTATCTATCTATCTATCTATCTATCTATCTATCTATCTATCTATCTATCTATCTATCTATCTATCTATCTATCTATCTATCTATCTATCTATCTATCTATCTATCTATCTATCTATCTGTCTATCCATCTATCTAACTACATTGTGTGTGTGTGTGTGTGTTTTGAATTTCAAGGTAAAAGAAAATGTAACTATTTTAATTTCATTCAACTGTTTCACTAGCTTTCTTACCCACTTGCCTAAGCTTAATACTACAGCAGCAGTCAGTGTATCTATATTCCACCGCTATAACTGAACATCTATTACCACAACTGCGACAAGCTGTTTCGGCCAATATCTTACCCTACCTATCTGGCTACCAATAATGGAGCCCCAAGGTTACATTTGTTTTGTTGGCCAGCTTAATCTTTGCACACATCCTAAGGGAGTATAATAAATGCTTGCCTCCTGTTTACTGACAATCTATTTATATTGCATAGCACAAAAGAAATGCATTTATGTACACAAATTGGAGGCAGATTTCTTCACTGATAAACATAAACGCACATATAATGAAGAAGAATAGAAATACTCAAGTCTTTCAAGACATGTGATAGATCACCTCAGCCATATAATCCACTGTCACATAGGTACATATATAGATACATAAGGAATCACCAAGCTAAAAATGCAGTGCCCTTAAGGAAGACAGAGCCACAGCTAAAATAGATGATAATACCAAACATCTTTTTTAAAACTGTGTTGAACTTTTTCTTTTTTTAAATAAATTTATTACCAACATAAACATTAAAATTATGTGCAACCATTCCAACATCTCAGTTTAACATAATGTCCTCATAAATATACTAGATGAAGTCAAGGGAGAACTCCTTATTAACACAATATCATACACATTCTGTTTAAATACACTTGATATCACAGAAGAGGAATGACTAAGGCTGAAAGTCTTACTTTTCACCTGGTGTGTTAACTAGTATGGGCATCCTTTCTTAACATCCAACTGTTCCACTTCCATAAGTGCATTCTTAGTGCATTATCTTTTAACCCTTTTTCTTCAGGTCATTCACTCAAGCTATCACTTAATCTATTAGCAGAACAGCCATCCCACTTCTGCAACCTTGTCGAGCTGTGGAAAAAACACCCATCCTCCATGTCCATTTGATTAATTCAGAATGCTCTGCAGTATTTAAATGTGTTTCCTGTAACAAAAAATGTCTGCTTTGTAGGAAATGACACATTAAAAAATTCTCCTCCTCTTCTGGGTATCAACCACCTTGTTGACATTCCATATTAGAAACCTAAGGTTTCCTTTATTATTACTGTACCTTCTTATCATCCTTCCTGGTAACATAAACCCTTATTTTTCAGCTTGTTATTCTCCCTGTTACCGTAGATCGATATTGTGTCTTGTATGCTTCTAGCCCGTTGGTCAGAGTGACATCCATTCATTGCACATTTTTAACTGAACTAAATCTTCCATTTAACAAAACAATAATTAAAAGTACACAAACATCATGGATAAACATATCATGTAGAGTAAACATTAATTTAAGAACTATCTACAAGAAGTCAGCAACCAAGCAGAAAATGCTTGCACTATCCATTTGTAGCGACTTAAAATTAATTACGTAACTGAACCAGCAGGCCCCGCAACCATCATTGAGTTGAAGTCCTTCTGTCTTTTACGAAGTATAAGCCATGCAAAGAGACATTGATGGATAAAATTTGTATTCCTTAGGAATCCATTAGCCTAAATATTAAACAGTACAATAACATCTACACAGTTAATTATACAAACATGTCACCCTTTTATCAACATCATCCAACTGTTGTAAGAGATATACAATCAAAATCTTTCCTTGGGCCTCATGCTTACTGAGCGTATCAGTCATACCAACCCACAGCTACTTGACCTTCATTCTTAATTTTCTTCCACCCATGATATGTCGCCAGTCACAATATCTTTGTAAGCTAACAGTCAAAACAATAATTACAATATTCCTGCCATACATCTATGTTCCCTAAAGTCCACTGCAGGCACATTCAGACTGCTCAGTCCCTACTTATTCCATTTTGCTGCATGTTGAGTAGTGCAAAAGTCACTTTTTAGTACCATTTTATTATCTGCTCCTTTGTATTCAGTTTCCAGTCTTGATACCACCCCTCATCTTTGATGCTCATTATCTGACTGCAGCCCTGTTTCTGCTGCTCATTGTTCAAGAAATGAGATGGCTCGCTATCTGTCCAGGCACATTTTTGATGCAGTTAACATCATTCTGAAATACGCAGGGCAGATTATTTTAAAGTGCAGGTGCTGCTACCATGTAATATGATTGCTAAGAAAAAACTGCCCTCTTTATCATGGTGTCAACCAAGAAATAATTTTTTAAATAAATCCTGTCATCCCCCACTGCAAAACCTTTCTGGGTTTCCAAAGCTGATTTAAAATATCTTCTTTTATGGCATACGGTTGAAGTCTACAATTATATGTCTAGGTTTACTCTGTTTAGAATGAGGACTCTGTGGCTAAACCCTGCAAGCCTTCTCAAACGTTATGTAGTCCTCTGGGATCCCCAGCTATTGCTCTAAATGTTGTTGGATAGAAATGTCATGATCTCTGCCTTCGAGACCCTCTGATACCCCAATCAGTCTTATGTTCTTAAGATGGCTTCTATCCTCTGTATCTGCCTGCTTCTTCCAAGTCTTTTTCAGCCCTCTTCCTTTCAGAAAGTTATTTTCTTCTTACAACAGTGCAATAATATCTGAGTGATTGGTAAGGGCTTTGTCAACCTCCTCATTCTGTCACAAAACATTCTCCATAAAGGATTCAGTTTTACCATTAACTTTTTGCAGAGTAGTCAGTACAAGCTTCAAAGGATGTAGACTAGGATCAGGTTCTTCCTACGCCATAATGCAATATTTCTTTTGCTGACCAACTACTAACAGATCCTGCATCTTGTCTCTACCAGCCTTGTTTGCTGAGGCTTGGATGATGGCATTTTATTGATATGCATTAACCCTTTCTTTTCTCCAGTTTTTAATCATTCATTACAGGCACTTCATATAGCACTGTTGTTTAGTTCAACAGATAATTCCCTTCTACAGCTGACATTTTGCAACATTTTACATGAAGCCCACCTAGGCACATGCCCACTAGTGCTTCACCATACCAGAGCTCAATAATACCAGACATCTTAAAAATGTTCATGGCCCATTGTCAAGCATGCGGACTCTACAGTTAATAGAGTGGCAAAGGACAGGGTGATGGTCAGCTGTCTCTTTGGAGCTAGGATAAGGGACACCAGTAGGGCCCTCTAGGCAATGAGGCCTCCAAAATATGAGTATGTCTTCATCAAACCTCATGTTGTGGTGAATGACCTCAGGCAGTCCAGCTTGGAGAGGTTGATGAGAAATATGTTGGCTGGTGCTCTCATCATACTTTCTCTAAGAAAGGAAATGGTCTCCTTTAGAATTATACCAAAATATAAATCAATCATCATTGGCTTTAACAATTAGTTACATAAACAGTATCATTCTAGTCTAGATGGGTCCAGTTTCTAACACCCAGATAAAACACAGAGGTCAGACCCTCCTACTTCACCTGAAATAGACTGCATTTTTTAGGACTTTCTGCAAACTAACAAAAAATGTTTCCAACCCATTAGTACCTTTTAGGCAAAGTTAAATTGCCAGGCATTAAATCCTAACAAATTCTAACCTTCCAGGCAGTAGGGTGGCTCTGTTCAATGCAAGAAGTCTCAAAGGCAAAATGTCTAACTTGAAATCTTTTATTTTATTTTCCTGGACCACACGCACATCTGTGAGGTTATGGAAGCCTGTTTTCAGTTTGCAGAAAGTATTGTCTTCTGGGCTTCATTGCATGTCATTCCTTCATGATGATTAGTAGTAGTAACAGAGCATCCATACTTGTTATATATTTCATATCCCAGTATCTTGTCCAAAGTGATCTCAAACTCAATTTAGTACTGGTCCAGATCACTGTCAACAATACATATTTTGACTTTGTTGATATTTATATGTACCCACTCTGTATCCTGAGTGGAGCACATTGAATACATAAATATATCCCCCCCCAACTGGAAGATAAAAAAAACACCCTTTTATTATAGGATTTTAACTGCCCAAATATCAACTAATCTACTTATACCTCCTATAATTGTCATGCTAAGGCCTTTTGCAACATCATCAACTTCAGATCCTTGGACCAAATAGTTATTTTCTATGTTACAGGCTCAGGCTTCCAAAACCTTGTCTTAACTATCGACCCTTCCCTCTGCTCATTCCATCAAATATTCCTTTCCTAGTTAAATTAGTTAAATTAGATTATTTAGCTATCACTTCTGCTTCACGGCCAGCCTCCCTAGTCTGAGTAACCCAGCTACATTCAAGAACTTCAGCAAATCCAGCCTATAAGACAAAGTACTTTGCTGAAAATATTTTTTCAGTAAACTGTATACATATAACAAGGGTTCAGAAGTTTTGCAGTTGATTATGTATCATTTGTCTTGCCTGGATATCTTTCTGTACTCTTATCATCTGTCTGGTCTCTCATTCATTGCAACTTATTTTAATAATTACATTTCCTTATTTTATCTAATACATCTTTTTAAACTCATTCAGTTTTTGAAATTAAATAGGTAGTCACAGAATAAATCAAATTATCCCTAGATCTTTCTGTAGCATATCTTTTTACATTTTTAAGAAACCCATGCTTTGTATATCAGATATTGTATTACCCTAAATCTTCAAATCATAATTATGTATAATAAACAGCATATTGTGTACCCCAGCTGATGCTTAAGTCATGTCTTAAAGATATTCTGCAGTGGTTTGTGAAAATATGTATATATATATATATATATATATATATATATAGATATGTATATATATATATAGATATGTATATATATATATATATATATATATATATATATATATATATATATATATATATATATATACATATATATATATATATATATATATATATATATATATATATATATATATATATATATATATATATATATATATAGATATCTATATATATATATATATATATATATATATATATATATATATATATATATATATATATATACATATATATATATATATATATATATATATATTTCAATGGGGGCCATGACTTTAGTTGGCACTCCCAAAAGTCAATAAGTCAACATCCGTTATGCTGACACACTTTGGCCGACAATGCAGATGATCAATAGATGCGCAGGACTAGCAGTCTCAGAAGTTGGGGAATATGCCCCTTCTCTGGTAAATAGTCTGATCTTGGAGTTAGTGTATATAATGAGCAGGGGATATAGGAGGTCCAACCCACACATGGGCTATGCAGGGAAGCTTGTTCCCCTTGCGATTTTTATATTTTGCATGCAGAGGATTTTCTCTCACCACATGCAAGGTGGACTATCAATGTCAGTGTTTAGTGTATGTGTGAGTGCTCTTAGCTTAGGGTTAGGTTAAGGGTTAGGTAAAGAGTTAGCTCTAGTGCTGCATTTGTGTGCATGTATGTATGTATGCATAGTGGGTGTCTGAGACATCTTGTGTAATTTGTTTTACAAAAGTATTTTTCCAAAGCAAGGTGCACTGTTAGGTTTGGGAAAGGGTTGAGTTATAGTTAGCATGCATTACTAAGGTGGTGCAGTGGCAGCCCCTCTGCAACAAGTTAGTGATCTGTGCTAACCCTAACCCTGTTAGAAAAATCCTTCCATAACTCTACAACTATTCAGGTAAATTAGGTAGGAATTGTGTGTTAGGGTTTGTGTGTGTAGATCACAAAAGGATTTTTTTTTGTGATCTTTCTTATATTCTTTGATTTTTGAGGATGGCATCTATGTCATTGTCTGAAACTTTGCAATTTTATTCTGTGGGGGATTGTGATGAACTTCCGAAAAACATTGCACCTTTCCAGGAGTTTTCATATGAGATGATTCATCTTCTAGTTTTTGCATATTTAATATAGCACTGACTTTTCCAAATCTGACTTCATTCCTTCCAGCTTCACTGCATGACCCATAGTTTGATATTATTCACACAGGTTTAATATTTACTTTTATTCACCTTTAGAATTTTCTGCCTTTGCCTCTCCAATCTTGTCTTATGCTCATGTTTGTAACTCCTCAAATAATTAGACTGAGATGACTAGCCAAGCCTGTAATTAGCAGCAGCTCTCTGGAATACTTATGGTACTGCTGAAATGACAAAGGGTATCTTTTAAAATCTGTGTCTTCCCAGTGGAGTATTGAAAGTGTGTATCTTTGAACTAGTTTTATACATTTTGTTTGCCAGCAGCTTCACTTAGGGTCTATAACACTTTGTTAAACGGCAGATTATCAAACTGCCATTCATCAAACCCTTAATTATTGAAGCCGCTAATTACCAAATGGAATTTTCAGCAAATTTTTCCTAGGGTAAACCAATGATAGGTCACCCTAGCAACCGTAAAGAAAAAAATAAAATTTAAAACCTACCCAGGTGGAGGGATTTGACCACCACACCCCAACTAAATATACCCACTCTGAGATTGCACTACAGTGGGGAAAAGGAAAAGTTCCAGATAGTGGCCAACCATCAGTTTGCCCTAGGAAAATTTTCAATTAAAACTCTGCTCGGCGATTAGCAGCTTCAGTAATTAGGAGTTTGATGAATGGCAGTTAAATGATCTGCCATTCAACAAAGTAATATAGATCCCTTCGGTTAGTATGTGAAGAAAAATATTTGGCAATGGGTGTAGTTGACTCAGTTTCTTCTACTCTCTGCAATAGAGAGTGATCTCTTTTCATTAGTTCATTTAACGCTTGAGGGTTGATACAAATTCTAAGCTTACCTCACTTTACAACTGTCACCATGCTATTATTCTACTCAGTCAGTTCTAGATGTTTAAGAATCACACTAGGATTCTCCATTATTTTCATTTTTACTTTATTCTCTGTCAAACTACCACAGTTGACCTCCTTGGAACATAAATTACTGGCACTGCATTTCATAACATTTTACTGTGGCATCCTCAGTAAATGGCTTAGGCTAGTAAACAACTCTGCACACATTTGTAAAATATCATTGAATTCTGCAACTTTCTTCATTATTTCTGCTGTACTAGTAACTATATTCTGCACTCAGTTTAAGCTAAATGTGATCCCTATGATTTAAGTTCTGAAGATGTCAGTTATATTCCAATTTGTATATAACTTCTGGCAAATTCAGTGCCTTAAATACAACCTCCAATAAAATCTGCATTCTGCTTTAGCATTTAGATTAAAATATATATATATATATATATATATATATATATATATATATATTTGCTTTGAAGCATAAGCTGTTGTAGCTGACAAGCATTCTTAGTACTATCTCTGTCTGCCCCATTTCTTAATTTCTACTCCATCCACAAATATTTTCATCTTACCGTTCATCTTTAGATTCATTAACATGCAGACATGGTGAAAGGGATTTATTTTATTTCTACATGATTTTGTAGAATTATCAACCCACATTGTACAGGTCAGATCAAATGCTTTGCATTCTATTTTCTACTGCCTGCACCCATACATTAGTATACTAATGTATACTATACGTGCAAGACTGCTTCACAGTACTATTTGGACAATTCTTGGATTTCTATATTGTTGCCTTTATTTTCATTTTGCCCTTTTGTTCTGCATTTAATTTCCAAAGCATCAGTCTGTGTAAGTCTTTCACACTTTCAATTCTTGAACAAGTTGTTTTAATACACATTCAATCCATTGTGTAATGCCACTTCTTATTCTCTCAACATGGGTCATTTTAATACCACATGCGGTTCTGTCTGTTATTAGTGAATCATGCAAGTCACCAGACTCAGACATCCTCTCTCTGTTTGTTATCTCAGTTATAAAGGCTCATGGATAACTACTAGGCTAGCTATCTTTGTGAGCCATTTTAAGCCGAGCCAGTTTTCCTTCTAAAAATAAAAAACAAACCCTTTGTCTTTGAGGTAAATATCTAAACCATTATGCCAACTTCCAACCTTTATAAAAATTCCCATCATAAGCATCTATACTTTTCTGAGCCCTTTGAGTCATAAAAAAAACTTACACATGATAAACTTTTCTTGGAATCCCATTGTGCTTTAAATTCCTCCCTCCTGATTTTGCGAGTTTTTGGTTTCTTATAATTTTGAGGTTAAAAGAGTTTGCTCATCTGGAGATAGGTAGGCATGTTGTACACTGTACTTTGTTTTGCACAATTCTGCTTTCAATGAGATACATCTCAGACTTTTGAATCTGAAGCTTCCAGACTTTAGACAAGTTACGCCACAAGTTTAGAGATATAGGTAGTTGCAACATTAAAATCAAAACAGATTTGTGATTCAGTGGAATTTCATGAGAGATACTGACAACTTACTTCCTTTGTAAAAGAAATTAAGAAATGTGAAAAAAGCATAAGACAATGTAAAATATGAAAGGTGGAAGTCACTGCAAGCAAATGAGTAAAGTTCACAAACAGAACACTATTGTGGCAACTGAATATCCCAGGAATCACAGGATCTCAGTAGTAGCACTAAAATCTGAACCCCTGTGACTAGCACTTGCTCTAGAACCTGCTGGAAAGCACTAGGAAGCCTGAAACAGATACAAGCACTCAGCTCTCCTTGTCAATAAGGAGAAATTAATCATAGGCACTAAATAGCCTATAATTGCAAAGTACCTTGCAAAGGTAAGGGAAAACAGCTCTTAAACTTTACGTAAAAGCACCTAAACAGGCATGTCCAAGGGTAATCTTCTGGTGATTTCTCCTGTCCACCAAGTGAATCTGGGCATACTGGGGCAATGCGGCAACTGCCTCATGTACACAGACAATCCTCTCCTCCTACCACCCAACACTACAACCTGCGAGAGATGCACTTACAGAGCCAAACTGGAAGCAAAGCTCTCTCCTGCCAAGATTGTGCTAGACAGTCAAGAGGTGAAGGTTAACACCTGCATCACACCTCAAGCAACTCATAGCCCTTCAAAACCCACACCATCAACACCCACACATAGCAACACTAAACCCACATATGCGGAGGCCCTTAACATTAACCTGCCCAAGCAACAAGGACCTCCGAAGCCAAAACGCAAACAAACACCAGTCACAACCAAAGTGACACATAGCTCACAACACCAGTGTGCCACCCAACAACAGCCCCAAAGGCAAGACAATGTACCCAACACTTTAGTCATAGGTGACTCTATAGTCAGGCACACTGATGTCCCACTCACCAGACTGAACAAGGAGAAAATTACAGTCAACTGCCTGTCGGGTGCCAGGATCCGCCACATAACGCATGCACTCAAATCACTCCACAACAAGTACAAATATGACTCTGTCATTGTCCATGCTGGAGTGAATGACTTTGACTTGAAACGTACCTCCCTGGACTACATGAAAAGAGATATGTAAGAGCACTTGGATCATGTGACCCAGGCAGGTATGACCCTAGCCCTGAGTAGCATCCTGCCTTCACCAAGAATGATACCACAGTTTAAGGACAAAATGATTGACTTCAACAATTGGCTAAGCTTCTGGTGTCATTCAAAGGGGATCCAGTATTTGTCTGCCTGGGAAGACATGATCGAAAAATCACGATGCTTTGCCAGAGATGGTCTGCACCTGTCAACCCTGCGATTCAGGTTACTGGCTAAAGCTCTTGCCACCCCTATAGTGCCTTTTTTAGGCAAGGTTCAAAGGATAAGACCACCACTGTAACAAAAAGAAGCAGGCAAAATCTGAAGGTAATGCTACTCAATGCTAGAAGTCTATACCTCAAAATGCACTCTCTTGAGGCACTCCTAAAAATGGAGAACATCGATATCTGTGCAGTAACTGAGACCTGGTTCAAGGCTCCAGTGATCACCCCTGCAATACCAGGCTACAATTCTTACCACATTTTTCGGCCACAAAACCAGGACCGAAACACTAACGGTGGAGGAGTGTCCATATTCACCAAGGATATTCACACCTCCAGGCTAGTTGCCCAACACAATGCATCTGAAATTCTCCAGGTGCAACTAAAACTAGTAAGACTGCAATCCAAATTGTAGCTTGCTACAGATCCCCAACCATGCCCCAATATTCTCACTACATCTTTCTAAACATACTGCAAAATATTAAGATACAACCAAACACCCTAATACTGGGTGATTTCAACTATCCTGCCATTAATTGGAAAAACTAATCAGGTACCAACTCCTTTTCCCAACGGTTCTTGGAATTCATAAATTCCAATGCCTTGGATCAACTAATCCATTGTCCCACCAGGGGCTCCAATATCCTAGACCTGGTCATTACCAACATGGGAGATAGATGCTCCACACCAGTGGTCACCCCCTCATTGGTCAGGTCTGACCATAAGCAAATCACCCTTGACATCCACATCCCACCCCCACCCCCCAGTAAGGAAACCTCCTTAAAAAACTTCTCCAAAGCCAACTTCAAGCGACTGAAGTCATAAGTGACAAACTTCACAACACCCACGCAGATGGGATCTGGAAGTTCAACTGCAGAATCCTACACTAAGGCACTGTAAGAGCACATCCACTCGTGCATGAATCGTGCCATCCCAAATAGAACCAAGATGCTCTTCTCCAAAAAAAGGAAGTCAATCTGGTGGTCCCCTGCTATAAACAAACTATACAACAGAAGGAAAAAACTGTTGCAAAAAAGAGGAAAATCCCAGGATGCAAAAAACTCCCTCACCAGCCTCAGTAAGAAGCTGAGATCCCTCATAAAATCCACAAAAGCTAGTTACGAAAATAAAATTGCCAAAGATTCCAAAGACAACCACAAGGCATTCTATAGTTATGTCAAGAATCTAAATGGCAATGCTCAGATTTTCTCTGAGTTACAAGAGAATGGCATTAAATATACTGATCCCAAGGATATTGCCAATATCCTGGCAGATCGATTTAGTGCCAACTTCACCCCACTCTCACCCCCTAAAAGGGCCCATCTCAATACCAAAAGATTGCCAAATTCCGATAATCACGGCCACAAGGTAGAAACCGCACTCTCCAAAGCTAAGAATACAGCATCCATGGGACCAGATGACATCCCAGGCTGTGTACTACATGAACTACCAAATGAACTGGCACCTCACCTAAGTGTCATGTTTAATCATAGCCTCACCTCAGGCTTCATGCCCACTGAGTGGCACACAGCTACAGTTATCCCGCTCCAGAAGGGAGGATCCACCTTGGATCCTGGGAACTACCGTCCCATCAGTCTGACAAGCCTGATTTGCAAGGGCATGGAACGTATTATCATGGAACTTATAAACAAAGACATTGGCAACCTTCAAACACTAGACCCCTCCCAGTTTGGGTTTGTGAAGGGCCGATCTTGTCTCCTGAATCTGATTGACTTCTTCGAATCAGTCTCCAGAGCTGTAGACGAGGGTAAGGCAGTCCACACAGCCTATCTGGACCTCGCCAAGGCCTTTGACACCATCCCCCACTCTGGAATCATAGATAAACTTACTAATCTGGGCATAAATCCCTACGTCACTCGATGGGTTGCTAACTGGCTTACTGACAGAACCCAGACAGTAAAAGTAGCCGACTCCAAATCCAGCTCCAGACAAGTGACAAGTGGAGTACCTCAGGGTTCAGTCCTGGGACCACTCTTGTTTGTCATCTACTTCTCTGAAGTACAGGCCAATACTAAGGGACTCTGGCTAGCAAAGTTTGCAGATGACTGCAAACTGGGAGCCATTATTGAATCCCCAAATGATGTGGATATTCTACAAAAGGGCCTTACAGAAACAGATGCCTGGTGCCAGACCCATGGGCTCAAGCTTAATGCCAAGAAATGTATAGTTATCCCCTTTGGAAAAAAAACATGTGCCTATGAATTACCACATAGGTGGCAGGACACTAAACATCAAAAGTGTGATGAGAGACTTAGGGACACAGGTGGACAGTGGTCTCACTTTGCTCCTCACATTAAAGTGGTGTTTCTACTGCTCACTTTCGATAACCACATTGCCACAACAGTCAGGAAATCCTTCTATGTGGCACACCTCATCACTAAGGACTTTTCATCCAGAAAAAAGGAGGATATTGTATCACTGTACTCATCCCTCATTAGACCTATAATAGAGTATAATGCCCCGTTTGGTATGTACCTCACAAGACATCAGCAACAGCTTGAAAGGCCACAGAAATACCTCACTAAAAGAATCACAGGCCTAAAGCAGATGCCATATACTGACCATCTAAAAAAACTCCAGCTATACTCTGTGGCTTATCGTCTACTCAGAGGCAATCTCTGCTTAACATACAAGGCCATATCAAACCCTGAGCTGTTGGACATGCTCCACTTAAAGAAATCCCAATCCCTCAGAGCCACAGGCTCCAGGGATCTAAACCTTGTCATCACAATGAACAAAACATGCTGGAGGGATAGGTTCCTGACCCAGAGACTCCCCATACACTGGAATAGACTGCCCATAGATATCAAGCAGAGCGCCTCTTTGGCCCTCTTCAAAAGGAACCTTGATGATTGGATGGGAGATAGGAAATTCACCCTGGGGATCATGTCAGTCACCCTGCTAGACAGGGGCCTGGAGAAGTAAATATTGTGGGAAGAAATATCCAGGGAATTGTTATGGCTAGGCTTGCATAGGCCCTAGGGCCGATAGCCTAGTACCAATCAATGAACCTATGAACCTATGAATAGAGTACATTAATGTTGCCAAATTCTTTTCTGCTAGCAAACATAGGCTAGTAAAAATCTTACAAAGTGTACTGTTCTGTACATTTCTGTGTTTTGTATTATTCTGCGTGGTGATGTGGTTTTATTTCTGGATTGTGAGAACAGGCAAAATTACATTAACATATACAATATGACTAATTCTGAAGTTCTGCTCTGAAAGAGATTATGACACCAGATATTCAGTTCACAGAAGGATATTTAAATATACAGCACAGGCAAGATATCAACTAAAACTATTACATACAACTCTCTCTCTCTGTCCAAATAGGAGTATATAAATGAAGAAATTTACTAAGGAATACATCCACATACTTCATTTATTTGTGCTTCCATTTGATGTTTGTCATGGTATGTCCAGGTAGGTAAACAACCCCCAAAATACACACATACATTTTACTTATGGTAGTAACATTACTGCTGACAAGCAAAATTAACTATTTAAAACAAATTAATAATAAGCCAGTTGCATACTCAAAGACAAATAAATTAATAAAAAATAAGGAAATACAAGTAAGTGTAGACATAAAACTGAAACACCTTTTAGATGGTTTTCTGTATCACCAAAGAATATTTTAAAAACATGACAGTAAACACTTAAGGTATCAGTTAAGTTGTATCTTTGTGTGCTGTGTATTATCTACCCGCTGATATTATTCACAGTAAGTCAAATTTAGTGTTTTTGCCCTCCTTTGGTTTAATAAAAAAAAAATACCTTATTTTAGTATGGCATTCTCTAGAAGATAAACTAGGTTTCTTTAGTATAATCTGGCTCTGCTTTTTCTCCTCAAAGTAATAATCATTTTATTATTTTCAGTAATCTTTTTGTTACTTTATATTTATATTTTCACTTCTCTGATCTTTGCATTTTTTTTGTCCTTTGTAGTGACTATATTATTGGCAGAGTGTAATACCAGTGTGCTAGGATTCAGAGGAGATCCTAACTACATGGCTTTTGGTTGATTACATGAGATTCTTTCAGAGGAGTTCCTAACTACATGGCTTTTGGTTGATTACATGAGATTCACTTTAACCCGCAGTGGTGGTGCTGCGGCAGTGTTGTCATCTCACAGTAAGATGCTGTCCGGTTCGATTCTCAGCTAGAGCGTCTTCTCCGTGGAGATATGCATGAATGGGCGTACCTTCGTTGAAGGTTGTGCATCAGGGCTGGTAACTCGGCATGCAAAAATCAACTACCAATCATTAGCGGACCGGAGTTCCGCTGTGGCGACCCCTAACCGGGAAAAGCCAAAAGACACAACAACATGAGATTCACTTTAGAGAATGCTGGATCGCAGTCATGGAAAGGGAAACTGTTTTGGCAGGGAAATACAGCAGGTCCTCATGCATCAGGAATGCAATATCTATCATGTTGAATCAGATCTATGGCAGAACACAGAGAGTCAGCATGACAGGAATATGATGACTGTCCCTATTCTTTATGCTACTGGGAAAAGAAATAAAAATATATATATTTTAATACCTCTGTAACTGTACTGAATCTTTTAGTTCATGTCAGCTAAAGAGCTTTCTGCTTTTAGGATAATGGAGTTTTCTTTAAATCACATTTCAAGCTGCAGTCATTTTCAGAGAAACAACATATACTTAATTGACAGATGGTGCTGAATAAACTGTGAACCTGTAAAGAAAGCATTAGTTTCGAGGGGATGATGATGATATGCAAACTGCGATATAAATGACAAGTGACTACAAAGCTAGAGCATTTATTTATTTTCTGAAAAAGATCAAACTTAAAACCTGGCTGATGATGCTTACCTATATAATATTAACTGCAGCATTATCACTAATTTTATTATCTTTGTAAGCTAGTCATGCACTTAACATTACCACATATTCAAACCTTCTCATTTTAGGACATATTAATGTGCACTATGTATATTTCTGATAGAGGAAAATGAAGAATCTTAAACTGGCATATTTATTCAGATTACCTTATAACAAAAATCAAATTATTGTAACCTGAGAATAGCCTTTGCTCCACATAATGTGACTTTCATTGACAGCAATACGTTTCCCTTCTGGAGCTCTGGAATCAAATGTGCCAACCTTCACATAGGCATTCGCACCATTTGGATACATTCTCCAATTTAGTATGTCAAAATAAGCTGATGCATCACCAAGTTCATCAAAAAATACTTCTTCCCCAGCACTGTTAATAAAATGTGTATTTTTAATATAATTGAGAAGCTGTTTAGGGGAAACAAAACAATAATACAGTTACTTCAGCTGATGCACTCAGAGTGTATTGCTGAAGACAAAGAAACTCAAAATCCACAAATATGGAAATACACACTAATAAGAATAATGGGTACTTACTGCGTTTGATAACCGTTTCATTCTTTCCCTGATCTATTTTACCAAATTGCCTCTGCAAATGGTTTACTATCATTTCATTGAAAGACACAATATTTTTGAGTCGTTTCATCAACTCAAAATGCTGAAAATTTGAATGCCATTTTTACCATATGTTGATTATGTTAAAAACGATGTTCGACATTCGAACCAGTTCAAATTTTGCTTTAAAATCACTGTTAAAGTGAATGGTGATTTTGCAAGAATCACTCAATTCCTTGCTTTCAGTTTTATACATTTGTAAGGTTGTGGTTCACCGTTTTTACTAGCTGCCCATGTCATTAAGCGATTTTGAAATCCGCGTTGTGTCATTCAACAAAATTATAGTAAACCCTGCAAACGACCTGTCTCACAGTTTATGAAAATCACATTAAGTGAATAAGCAGGTAAATTAATGGAATGATACTAATCAAGTTAATTAAAAAGAAAATCACAGTTGAACAAAGAAAGAAAAGTAGTCGTTTGTACATATTGCTTTACAGAGTACATCCACTGAAGTAAACATAATATTACTCTGAATAACTATATGCAACTGTTCAATGTTTAAAGTCTTCACAAAGGTTTCAAACATTGTAATGGATAGGCAATGGCTTAAGCATAACATTATCATTTTTCCTTTAGATTTAGCCTTGCTCCTCCTAAATCCTGGATGCACTAATTTTCTTCATAAATTTAGACCTGTTTAAGTGTACAGACATCATCAAATACAACTAAGCCTACACAATGACTCTGTCACAAGATATATGCGGGCTACGATCCAAAGACATTCTATTCTGAAAAGTAAATAAGAATGTTCATCTTTTACTTGAATCTTCTGCTTTGATATTTTAAAGGCATGTGCTATGATTTTCAAAGCTCAGAGGTTATCCAAGCAAATCTTGCTAATCCTCCAGTGGAGGGTTGTTCTAGGAGGAAGAAAAAAAAGTATATATATATATATATATATATATATATATATATATATATATATATATATATATATATATATGAAAAGATCGACAACTTGAAATTTGACTGACTTCACGACTGAAATCACCGACAACGCAAATCATGGACGTTTCCGAGGTAAGGGATGTAAATTCGCTACTCGTGCCTACCATTGTTTAGTAAGTGTGGCAGTGTTATGCTACCATGGTAGGCATGGTAGCGAATTTACATCCCTTACCTCGGAAACATCCGTGATTTGCGTTGTCGGTGATTTCAGTTGTCGGTGAAGTCAGTTTCGAAATTTCAAGTTGTCGATCTTTTCATATGAACCCATATATATATATATATATATATATATATATATATATATATATATATATTTCTTAAATTCAAAAAGTTTATTGAATGGAAGCTTTTCCATCTAGTTTTGGCTTAATACACGGGTGCCGGTCTTTGTTTGAAATTCTGATTTAATCTATCTATATTTATAGGCTGGTGTGGCTCCTGTACATCTTAAGGCTGGTGTGGTTCCTGTAGGAAAGATTTCACTGTGTGTAGTGCATGTTGTTAGAGCTCTGTTCCTGCCTTAACTTGCACCAGTGGAAAACAGAATTAATTTAATCAGGTCTCAAAAATGCCTGTTTATTAAAACAGTCCCAAACTTTAGATTGTCGCGGCTCCTGTGGAGAATATTTAGAATGGGATAGTAGTGCCCACTGTTATAGCTGTGTTCTGTCCCAAACTGTACCTATGGGAAAAAGAATCTGAATTTAAAATGCTCATTTATTAAAACCAGTTTCAATCTAGGCAGTCTCAGAGGTTGAGATGTATACCATATGCTCCATTTTGGTTTCCCTATAAAGTGTCAGTATGTTTACAAATTAGCATGCAGTTCTATGGTGACTTGAGTAAGTACTTAAAATGAAAGTCATATAAATAGCCAGGTGAGAAAGACGAGTAAAGAATGGACTTGACATACGTAAAGACCCCGAGTTCAAACTGGTTAGACATCATGGATTAAAAGGTTCACAGATGAGATATGAAGCTTACAATCTAACAGCCTTTAGGAAGCCTGGTTACATTATCTCAAGTACATATTTTTCTTCCTATAATTAAGTTCTTTCTGAAGGTAATAACTGAGTATTGCAACATAATAATTTCTGCCTTTATATTGGTAGCTACTGAGGTGAGAGTAGTTACCTATCTGCTAAAAACAAAAGTGAAAAAAACAAGAAATAAAATAGCAACTAGTCAGCAGAGAAAATTTACTACTAATATTTACTAGGCAAAATAGTAAAATCTCTTAAACAAGAATGAAATATTTTGCTGAGAGGCCTTTCCTCTGGGGAAAATGGCAGTTCAGATTATAATCATGTTGAAAGTTAGGACAACATGTAATACAATTACATAATTAACTGTACTGTGAAACAGCACCGAACATTTGCACAGACACAGAGCATGAGCAGTTCCTGAATTTAGGTGACAGCTCATTTCTAAGGGAGAATCAAGTGTGACAGTTTGACAGGTTCTGTCTGTTATGAGGTGCTTCCTGTAGCATAAAAAGGAGTGAGAATTACAAAAGAGTTTTTAAAATTGTATCAACTGATAACAGCAAACCTGTGACCAAATTTAAAAACTGCCAGTACTACTTTTCTATAAGTATAACTCTAGAAAGTGAGTTCCCTTAAGAAGTGTTATATCTAGGAGAAGTTGAGTGGAAAGGAGACTTTATTTACTTACTTACCTGCTTACTTACTTACCAGGGTAGAGCACTGTTCTCAAAGGATCCTTTGCAGGTACAACCCAAGAAATGAACAAAACATATTTACAGATACAAAGATATGATAAAAAATAAATATATACAAATTTACAGATGCAAGGGTGTGCTGCATTATTTTATTCAAGAAGCCAAAAACCAGTTTATAAGGTCAAAACATGGATGAAAAAATGGGGTTCAGGTGCGTAGGCAATAAGACATTTCCCTGTGGTACAGTTGGTTAGGGACACATGGCTGAAGTGACATTTAGCTGCAGAGAAATATGTTTTTTTTTCTAAATTCTCTGTGGGCAAACAGAAGCACACACTGCCTTGACAATAACCAAGGGCATGGGGGCAGAAGTAGTAATGAGTGTTGCAGTCAGTGTACAGCACCTGCTTATGTAAAAACATGTAGAAGTGTTCTACAGCATGGAAGAAATCTTGTATGCTACTGTAGTCACATTTATGCTCCAGCATGCATTTTAGGTAATGTTCTCTAGTCACTGTGAAGTGGGCAGTGGTCCACACACACACCAATTATAAAGGCACTGCCCACTGTGCACTGCATTTTTACAGCCACTGATATCCCCACTGGCTAGCCTACTGATGATGCCTGAAATACTGTCAGCTGGCTTATGTTGTTACCTTGAGGTCCATAGACATTATTTTCCCCCTGTGGATTTGTTTATTGAAGTTGTGGGCATGGCACCATATTCTTCACTTTGCCCAGAGGGAATTCGCAACAGCCATATTTCTCTGCAACTGAACGTCACTTCAGCCATATGTTCCCAATCAAATGCACTGCAAGGAAATGTCATGCTGCCTAGGTCCCTTAACCAAAAAAATGTATTCTAAGTAAAGTTTTGGATAAGATGTACCCATTATGAATGAGCTGGTTTAAAGTAAAGGGATAGCAGCACAGTATATTACAGGATATATATTATTTTGAGCATTTAGTTACTTCCCATCAATGATAGGTGCCAATACTTAATACATAAATTATTTTCTATGTAATTTGAAGATGACTGTACATTAAACTCAAGACTGATACCTTCCCAAAGAAAAAGACACTGACATCATTAAAGAGGCAGTATGTATTCCTGTGATGTATGACTCTAAAGGTTTTGTCAGCATGGAGATGAAGTGATGACTATTTTCTTAGCCTTTGTTAGATTGACAGGATCCAACTGCAACCATTCTTCTGCATGGGATGCTTTCTACCCTTTTTAAAGCACTGATTATTTTGCCAGTTTCCAAGAAGCTAAGTCAGCATCAAAAATTTGCATCATGCAGTCTGAATTAAGATGGGTTTGTTGTTTGGTGGACAAACTATTGTTGCATTGGCATTTCTTTATTGAGGGGAGAATGGACAAATATAGATTCATAGGTTCATAAGTGTGCACTAGGCTTATGGCCCTGGAGCCTTTACAAGCCTAGCCCATAGGTTTACCCTGGCATCATGTCACCCGACCTTAGTTCCCACTGCCTCTGTCGAGTAGAGCCACTGGAGTGAGCCCCGGGGTAAATTTTCTGGTCTATATTATGTTATCGCACGCTGACAAAAGCAAACGATAAATAATCGACCCCATGTAAGCGAAAGCTTACAACGTCAAAACCTCAGAACAGTGAACAAAAAAAAACTTTGCCCCCACACCCCCCAATGTGGGGGGCTGTGCCCTCCACACCCCCCCTACTAAAATATACCAACTCTGAGATCGCACTACAGTGCCGAAAATGGCAAAGTAACGAAAGCGGCCAAGCAAATTCTTTTCCAGGGAAAGAATTAGCTGAAAAGTTGCTTCACTATTTTGCCTTTTCGCTCTTTTCGGTTCGATTAAGACGCATTCGACAAACTGCATCTGTGATCTGGTAATAGGAACCCAAATTTTCTATTTCCCATCCGCTCATCAAGATTTCTAATGAAGAGGGCCAGTGAGGTGCTCTGTTTGACATGTATGGGAAGTCTATTCCATAGCATGGGCAGTCTCTAGGTTATGAACCTGTCGCTCCAGCTTGTTCTGTTGATTGCGGTAATGAGGTTGAAGTCTCTGGTGCGTGTCGTGCGGAGGGAATTGGGATTTCTTTAGATGTAGCATTTCTAACATAGCTGGGTTAGGCATGGATCTGTAAGTCAAGTAGCGATCGCCTCTAAGTAGGCTATATGAGACAGAGAATAGTTGGTGTTTTTTGAGTCTGTCCATATAGGACAAGTGTTTAAGGCCCAGGATCCTCTTTGTGAGGTACGTTTGCGGCCTCTCCAGTTGTTGCAGGTGTTTATTGAGGTACATGCCAAATGTGGCATTTTACTCGATAATTGGCCTAATGAGGGAAGAGTAGAGGGAGACAATGACCTCTTTCTTCCTGGATGCAAAACCCTTAGTAATGAGATGTGCCACATAGAAGGACTTCCTGATCACAGTGTCAATGTGGTAGTCAAAAGAGAGGTTGCTATCAACCTTTGTTCCCAGATCTCTTATAACTCCTTCTGTGTACAGTGGACTACCATCGATGTGGTAATTCATGGGAACCAGGTTTTTTCCATAGAGAATGATGACACATTTTTTGGCATTGAGCTTAAGGTCATTGTTCAGATACCAGTCGTTGGTCTCAGTGAGGCCTTTTTGTAGGATGTCTACATCACTTGGGGAGTTAATAATAGCTCCCAACTTGCAATCATCTGTGAACTTTGTCATCCAGAGTCCCTTTGTGTTGGCCTGGACACAGAGAAGTAGATACCAAACAGGAGAGGACCCAGGAACAAACCCTGTGGGACTCCACTCATGACAGGTCAGCAGTCTGATTTGGAGTCAGCTACTTTCACACTGTGGGTTCTAGCTGTGAGCCAGTTTGCAACCCACCTAGTGATATAGGGGTTGATTCCTAGCTTAGTGAGTTTTTCTATAATTCCTGAGTGGAGAATGGTATCAAAGGCCTTGACCAGATCAAGGTAGGCTGTATGAACCACCTTGCCTTCATCCACAGCTCTGGTGACTGACTCAAAGAAGTTGACCAGGTTGAGCAGGCAAGATCTACCTTTCACAAAAGCAAACTGTGTGGAATCCAGAGTTTGGAGATTCCCTATATCCTTGTTTATTAGGTCCATGATGATGTGTTCCATAGCTTTGCATATCAGACTCATCAGACTAATGGGGCAATAGTTCCCAGGGTCTGTAGATGCTCCTCCTTTGTGGAGAGGAATGACTGTAGCAGTACGCCATTCGGTAGGGACAAAGCATGAGGTGAGGCTGTAATTAAACAGGGCACACACGTGTGGTGCCAGTTCACTCTATAGTTCATGTAGAACACAGCCAGGGTATGACTTTTTATTATACAAATGTTCATAGAAAAGCCATTATCTCTCCACAGCACATTGTCTTTGAAATGTACAGGTGTCTTGACCAGTCAATATTCAATATTTGTTGTTTAATATAAAATGAAAGGGATGTTATGAAAATGGAGCAAGACAATGTTTTTGAATCTGTAGATTTTGGAAAAAGAACACTACATTGTTTCAATCAAATATGACAACACCTCAGATAACTTCAGGATTTTTGGAATACATTTTGTCAACAAGGTTACTGCACTGGCCTTGCCAGTGGTGTAGAGGGATAAAGCCCTGACTATGGCCCATGCATCCCTAGTTTGATTATTGTCTCAAGCCCTTTATGGTGCAGTCAGGTAGGAATGATATGCCTATTCTGGAGATCGGGGAATCTGCTGGGAAGATCAGTCTAGGAGTTCTGGCAGAGTCTGCGCTCAGAGACAGATCACCAGACAAAGCAAGTGGAAGGACTAGGGAGCAGATCAATCTAAGGGCCCAAGATAGGCATATCTTCTGCTGTTCTTTATTACCCACTCAGCTGTGATGTATGACTTTGAAGGTTTTGTCATCATGGAGTTGGAATTACATGTAAGCACACCAGCAGAAATAGTAAAGCTAGGGGGAGCTGACAGGCTGCCACATACATGATGGCACCTGGTGCCATGGCTCATGTCCAGGTGGGAATCCTTCCTCCAAAGGAGTTACAAATGTTCATCAGTAAGGCTGACTCATGGAGGATTTTGGGCGAGCCAACCTGGTATTAGGGTCAGGTCAGTGACTGCCTCATAGAAATAATGGAGGGATCTGGGGCTGTAAATGGTACAGTAACAGGGAGAATAGCCTAAGTGCTAAGAAGAGAGGAAGGGAGACAGTACTGCATCACTTTCTTCAACTATGTGGTAAACAGTGAAGTCTCAAGTGATTCCTCATAGACCCATTTTCTTGGTCCACTATCCAATCACTAAGGATTTTGTCTTACTGAAAATAAAGTTCACTTGAATATCTACTTCTTGCTGGCCAGAATCTGTAGCAATGAGGTACAATTCCATATCTGTTTTGTTTTTATGGTGCTACCTGTCCATGTTTTTGATTGTCATGTTTTGAAATTGTAGTTTTAAGAGGGTTCAGGTAAGTTAAATATTAAACGGTCAGAAGTGCTTTAGTATTTATCTTCAAAGGCTCTGTTGTTAATGGCATGAAATTAATGCTCAGCTGGCTTTGCTGAAATGCTGAAGCTGTCAATTTGTTCCTTCTGTTGTTGTCATTGTTTGCCAATAATGCAATGATGCATTTAGATAAAATTCTAGAAGTGTATCTTGGAGGCATTGAGAGGAAAGTGCATTCATTATGTTTGTTATGTAAAGCAATTTGTCAAAAAATTCAGTCTACTGAAAAAAAGCACTATGCAAAAAATTAATACACGTAACAGTGTAGATATTAAATCAGAACAACTAATGAAAACTATTCATACCATTTCAAAACACACATTTTACATTAACAACTGTGAAGAAAGGAACCTTCATGGGATCCGTAGTATACCTTTGCAAATTTAAGTAGAATAATGGTATATAACAGGCAAGAAAACTAGCTTGTTTGTGTTACACCTCTAGCTAAAGTAACAATCACAATTTTTGAGGTTAAATCCATAAATTAGAATGCTCTTGGTATATTAGGAAGTGATTGTATCTATGCTCTTTAATGCAATAGGTTTTGCCAAGCTATATACCAGTCATGATTTAATATCTACACTGTTACATGTGTATTAATTTTTTGCATAGTGCTTTTTTCAGTTGAATGATTTTTTTGACAAATTGCTTTACAGAACAAACATAATGAATGCACTTTCCTTTCAATGCCTCCAGTATTCACTAACCTAAGAAAGTCTGACCTAGCTAACCTAGAGGCATGCTACAATAAAATAGCCAAATTTGCTACAAATTCCCCACACAGGTCCCACCACTGTGCAGCACTCCACCAGCTTAGCTGACTAGAACTACCCAATCTCCTGCATTTCCATCAAATAACCACTGTCCACAATATCATTATTAATCCAGCAAACTGTCCTGCACTACAAAACCTCATCCAGCCATACTCCAACCTCAGAACACTAAGATCCACAGATAAAACCCTTTTTTTCAGTCTCTAAATCTTATAACAGCTTTGGATATGTCCTTTATTGTAACTATACTTCCAAAGTCTGGAACAGCATCCCTCAAAACATCCTTAACACTACCAACTCTACTATGTTTAAACAACTTCTAAGGACCCACCTAAACAACAATTGGAAGTGCTCTTGCACTGCCCCCCCGGCTAGAGTATACCCACACTGAATACCCAGAAATAACTCTTTCTTCCTATATGACTTTCATCTTGCACCTACTATAATATGTAGTCATATTGGCAGCAGTTTGCACCTGAATGTATGTATTAATTGAAAACCCAGACTGTCAGAAAAATATGCATTTATGTATATGTTTAATGCTTATTAGAAGCTAAAAGGGTTAACACATTTTCATTCTATTTTATGTACAGCTTAATTCTGTATGAAATTATAAGATGCTTTTTGAAACTGCAGTATGCTTTCTGAAACTTGTAAGATTCCCCCTGACCTAGTATTTGCTAGCACAGCAAAATTCATGTTATGCCTTTTGGAAATGTACTGGGAAGCAGGTGATTATCTGCTAGGTCAGGAAATGAATGAATAGAACAATACTGTTTTCTATAATATGATTGAATATGAACAATCAGCCTTGTTCCTGTTATGAGAACATGCACAGCTGCAGAAAAGAAGAGATACATCAAACAAAGACTGCTTGAAGAATCTGTACTTGCTTTGTGCTCGAATTAGCCATAGTACCTTGAATGGTAATATAACATAGTGGGAAGTTGTATCTAACCGGTGGTCGCCAAGGCCACGTTGTTTTTCTTAGGAAGTTTTTCATAAAATTGATAGTGCAAGCAGAAAATCATGGACAAACAGCTGCTATGAAATAATGATGTTAGAACTTGTGATCTGTTACGTCAGCTTGGTAGGCAATGTCTTGTTAGAAAATGTATAAAGATGAACTTACTTCCTGATTTTAGTTAGACAAACTCTGTATTAGCACGTTTTTGTCTCCTTGCTGCAAGATTAAAGTGCCTTAACTTGAACCTGCCGTGTATTGATCTTTTTGAAGTTTAATTTTTCCTTTGACAGATTGGTCCTTCGAGCCGGATACTCTCGCTCTAGCACAGGTCAGATGGGCCCGGTGGCATGAAACCGTACGGGGAAGTGGCCACATCAGTTCTTCTGCTCTGAAAGACCTCCGACTGAATTGTCGTTCAAAAGAGGCCAGCCACTGTTTCTGATCTGCGATTGGAGGATGAGTCTACGGTACCATCAGTGAGACAATCAATCATGGAGGCTCAGGTAAGGAGGAATTTACCTTCTCTTTGTTTCAAATCAGGGACTTGTTACAGTATTTGTTTTTGTCAGGCAGATTTTTATAAATCAGGGACAAAAAAGATTACTGTCTTGTCATAGATCAGGGAAACAGGATAGGTAGGCAGTTATTCTAGATAAACTGTGAAAAAGAGAAATCATGGTACCACGTGATAAGAAGGGTTACGTAACATTTTCTAACTAAATTAAGACAATATGGGAAATAAGTGCACAAAAAGATCCCGAGATCTGTCGTTAACCGAAGAAGCAAAATATATGCAATTACAACGTGCCGACAATGTTAGGTATTATACAAAACGGGTTAATAAATACAAATTTGATGGCAAATTAGACAAACCTTCACTTATCAAACTTGTCAAACAGCTTAAAACAGACGCAAAAGGTCAGGTAAAAAAGCAAGGCCAATTAGGCATTCCTCAGGCACATAGGTGGCTTGAGGAAGCAAACCGCAGGGAACAAAAGAATAAAAATTCAAAAGCAATGTTTTTAGATAAAGAAGACAATAACTTGGTAATAGAATCAGCCCCCCCACCCCCTCCACTTCCCTTACCAGAATATGAAGCGAGTGGACAAGCGGATCCACCTCCGCTATACCCAACTGTCCCTGCAAAATCAAAACCGTTTGTCAGAGATCCTGTCGAGACTAGGTCTCGAACACGCAAAACAAGAGGGGATATAGAGTTATATAAAATGAATGGAAATTCATGGGCTATGAGCAAAGAAGAGATATGTCCGCTCATAGAAGTACCAAATCCTCAGGCAGGACAAGAAGGGCAGGACCCAACTATTCTAGTATATAGACCGTGGACACCGGAAGACATCCGGAAAGCCACAGAGGGAATTCCCCATCCAAAAGTTAATTTTAGAAAATTCTTAGAAGACTTACAGGGCATGAGGTTAAGTTACCATTTAAATGGAGAGGAAGTAGAAAAAGTAGTCAGACAAATCATAGGTCCAGATTGGCACATGATCAGTGGCAACTGGTATCCCCGTGATGCAGAACATAGGCCACTCCCACATAGTAACGCAGAACTGGATAACAGAGTGAAAGGTCTAACAGACCGAATCTCTGAGAAATGGAAGCCTAGGGCTGACTGGACTTGCATTAATCAATGCATCCAACAAGAATGTGAAACTGTTAATAGATATTATGCCAGATTATTAGAGTGTTTTAATAACCATTGTGGAATGCAGGTACCTGAAGACCAAACACATGATTCCCCATATGAGCAGCAACTAAAGAATGCATTTTTGAAGGGTAGTTTTGCACCCATAAGTAGTTTTATTACAAAACACATGGTAGATCACCGTACAAGTAGATTACAGTCATTACTTGAATATGCGAGACATGCCGAAAGGCATTTTAATAGCAAAAAGAAAAAGAAAACCCAAGTATTTGCAGTAGAAGATGGAACAGAAGTCTTTGTAGTACAGTCCGGGAAGAAGGGCAAGAAAAATGCCCAGGGAAACAAACAATCTGATAAGCAATCAGAGGAGTTTGAAGAGAGAAAGAAAAGGGGTGAATGTTTTAAATGCGGGATAAAGGGACATTTGGCAAGGGATTGCAAGCAAAATAAGAAGGTAGCCACGGAAGATAAGGAGGGTGAGGACTGACTATATGGTAGTCAGGAATCACTAGAAAGAAATGACCAAGGAAATACAAATGTAAATGTGATAGAGGGAGCAAAGGATGTGATAGAAGAAATAGAGGATGTGCAAGAAATCACAGATAATGAAGAAAATGAAATTTTGGATTTAGCATTATTGAGCCTAGAGCTCTACTTAGCAGACACAAAACCAGAAGTTACACTCCTGGTAGAAGGGAGGGAAGTTAAATTTCTGTGTGACTCAGGGGCATCACAAACCCTGATACATCCTTCCAAACTACCAGAAAATTCAGAGTCACTCGATTATATACTAGTGAAAGCAGCTAATGGGCAGCTGTATCAGGAGCCACTCTCCCATAACATAGCAATAACTGACCCTGTTTCAGGGATGACCCAGAAGAGCAAAATTGTTGTTTCTGCAAAATGTCCAGTAAACCTTTTGGGCAGAGACCTTATGCAGATATTTGGCATAGCAGTAGTTCCAACCATGCAGGGTATGGAAGCACAGCGACAAATGGATACTTTTATAGTGCGACCGGAGGGTGAAACATTTTATTGGTACAGCCAGGACTTGGTTACGACTGGTCCAGGGGCAATAACTGAAGAGCTGATGAACGTAGCCATCAGTAAGTCCCCCTCCCTTGACACTGATAAACAGCATTTGTTGCATTGTACTCTATATTACTGTAGCACACCAGGACCCGATAAAGAATTTGAGCAAGAACTGTTCAAAAACCATGCTAACAGATTAGTATTGCGTAATCTGTACTGGGACACAGAAGGGAACAGTGTAGTCAGCTGTTCATTGCCCCAGGAATTCCTAGCGCTTTATAAATCTAATCGACTACCACATGTCAGTTTAACTAAAAACAAGAATGTAAAGTGGGCAGAGCTAGGAGAAAAAGTCACAGGGTGGGAAAAACAGACAGAATTAGAGCTATCAGAACAGGGAGTACAAAAGCAGAAGTTGAATTGGATAACACAGACACACCCAGCTGTACACTTGCAGGCAAGTGAGGACAGCTGAGTAGCACTCTTACTAGAGGAAGAAGAAAAAGCCTTACGAGGCATACCAGAGACTCTCTGGTCAACAGGAAATTCAGATGTAAGACTTATTCGTACAGCAGGACTAGTCACTATCACGCCAAAGTCAGCATTTAGACCTCAAAAGAGACAGTATCCCTTGAGAAAGGATGCAGAAGTAGGAATCAAACCTATAATAGCAGATTTACTTAAGGAAGGAGTACTGGTGGAATCTCCTGATTCACCATGTAACACACCCTTATTTCCTGTTAGAAAAACAAATGGAGAATGGCGTATGGTCCAAGATTTACAAGCTGTAAATGACGCAGTAACACCTAGAGCACCTACGGTGCCAGATCCACACACTTTATTGAATGATTTAAAACCTCAACAGAAGTATTTTTCTGTGGTAGATATCAGCAATGCATTTTTCTCAATACCGATACACCCTGACAGCCAACATTGGTTTGAAATTACATTTCAGGGGAAAAGGTATACATATACGAGACTACCACAGAGATATTGTGAGAGCCCGACAATATTCGCACAGGAAATGGCAAGTAACCTGGCGGGATATATCCCACTGAGAGGCAGCCAGATTTTACTTTATGTAGACGACATTCTGCTGGCAGCCCCCACCCAGCAAGAATGCAGAGAAGATACCATAGCATTACTACAATTTTTAGCCATTCAAGGACACAAAGTATACAAAAACAAACTGCAGCTTTGGAAAAAGCAGGTTAAATACCTAGGATAAGTAATATCCAAAGAAGGCAGAATATTAGATGAAGACAGGAAAATAGCAATTTTACAAGCACCCAAACCGACTACCAAGAAGGAAATGATGTCCTTCCTAGGTACGACTAATTTTTGTCAGAGTTGGATTCCAAACTATGCCCTGGAATCTGCTCCACTGACCAACTTAATATTCAAGAAACCTATGGCAGCACAAGATTTATTACAATGGACACCAGAAGCAGAATCAGCTTTCTGCAAACTGAAGCAATTGATAGCATCTTCTTTAGTTTTAGGATTACCAAACTATCATAAGTGATTTTTTCAAACTGTAGATTGTAAGCAAGGCTATATGACATCAGTGTTAACACAACAACATGGGGACAAGCAACGCCCCATTACTTATTATTCATCACAGCTAGACCCAGTGGCGCGATCCTTGCCCCACTGTGTACAAGCAGTAGTCGCAGCTGCAATGGCAGTGCAGGCTTCAGCCTCAGTAGTGTTGTTCCACCCTATCACATTGAGAGTGCCTCATGCAGTCACGATTATTTTACTGCAAGAAAAAGTAGCATATCTTTCTCCTGCTAGACATCTTTCCTGTATGACTATACTGTTGAGCCAACCTCATATGACAATTGAACGATGTACAACTTTGAATCCGTCAACCTTGCTCCCAACCCCTGCAGATGGCAAACCGCACTGCTGCCTGCAGGAGATTGAGCAAAAGACACTGCCTAGAAAAGATCTTATGGATGTTCCCTTGGATGATGTCGAGGTGACATACTATGTGGACGGCTCATGCAAAAAGGGTCCTACAGGACAAAACCTAGCAGGGTATGCAGTAGTCTCTGATACTGAGATTTTAGAAGCAAAGTCTTTACCACACAACTTGTCTGCACAAGCAGCAGAGTTGATTGCTTTGACTCGAGCATGTACCTTAGCAAAGGGTAAATGTGTAAATATTTTTACTGATAGCCAGTACACTTTTTCTACTGTAATGTTTTTGCGCAACAGTGGAAGAATAGAGGAATGATAACATCTACTGGCAAACCGATTAATCATGCACAATTTATTTTAGATTTATTAGAATCTATTCAGTTACCTCAGAAAGTAGCTATTTGTAAATGCGTAGCTCATACCAAACAAAAGGATAGGATTTCAAAAGGTAATGCGAGGGCTGATACAGCTGCAAAGCAAGCAGCTACAGCTCCAGCAGTATTTCTTTTAAGTGATGAATTACAATCTTCTGAGATTTTAGATTTAGAAATGTTAAAAACAACGCAGACACTTACTACGAAAATAGAGAAACAGAAATGGGAAAAATGAGGAGCAATTCTTGAGGAAGGGCTGTACATCTCCAAGGAAGGAAAACCAATTTTGCCGTCTAACTTGTTTAGATATGCAGCTTTGTTGAGCCATGGGCAGTGCCATGTCTCAACAGGGGGGATGGTACAGTTAGTGAATCGAGTGTTTATGACGTATGGATTTACAAACTACACAAAAAAATTTTGTGCAGCATGCCATGTTTGCAACAGGCATCATGCACAAGAGGCACTGAAGCCTAAGCAAGGGAGTTTCCCTACACCACCGTATCCATTCCATACTATTTGTATGGATTTCATAGAACTAAACAAATGCGAAAATAAAAAGTACTGTCTTGTCATTATAGATATGTTTTCCAAATGGGTGGAAGCTTTTCCAACCAAAAATCCAGATGCAACTACTGTTGCAAAAGTCCTCGTTAAAGAAATTATTCCTAGATTTGGCATACTGGAAAAGATCTACAGTGACAATGGCACACACTTTGTAAATCAAACCATATAACAGTTGAGTCGATATTTCGGAATTTCATTAAAGAAGCATTGTGCATACCACCCCCAATCTGCAGGATTAGTAGAGAGGCATAATGGGGTTCTGAAAAATAAGCTTAGGAAATTGATTAGTGAGACACAGAAGAACTGGGTGCACTGTCTGCCTCTGCCTCTGCCATTGTTGAGCATGAGAACTGTTCCAAATGCAAAGGGGTTAACTCCTTTTAAAACACTGTTCGGAAGGGCATATTATATACCTCAGTGGAAACCTCTCATGCCTGCAGACCAGGAGGCTCACAGTTCACTTGCAGAGTATATGAGGCGATTTTTGAATATCAAACTTCTGCAGTTAAATTCTGTTTCAGATAAAGAACAGACCAGACCATCGGAGGCAGTACAACCAGGCGTACAACCAGGCACATGGGTCTGGGTGAAGGTTGTGAAGAAAAGAAATTGGAGTTCACCGAAGTGGGAAGGACCATTCCAAGTTTTTTTGGCAACATCCACTGCAGTCAAGATAGCTGAACATGCGTCCTGGATCCATTTGACGCACTGAACTGGATCATTGACTTTGAAATGGACAAAAATCTCGCTACTGTTATACAACGAGAAAAAAATGACCAGGTATAGAGTAAACAGGGATGCAGAACAACCCCAGAAAAATTGCATGATCATCCTGTTAGCTATACTGATAGCAATGATCTTTTTGCTGTGGCCTTTCCTTTTTTCAGCCACACGAGTTGAACTGAACAAACGTGATGCATTACTCATAGACTGGCATCCAAACTTTAACACTTATCAAGCAATTAAATATGTGTATGCTGAGACTTTTAATGTTTCGAACTGCTAGATTTGGACAGCTATACCAACAGCATACAGGGGATTATTGATGACTGCTGTCCCCCTAGGGGTCAATGAGACCTGGGAAAACTTGATTTTTGATACTACACCTGTAAAATCACAAGACAAAATAGCATTGTACCTACCTGTTGCACAAAAAGGAATTGTATGTTTTTATAAAAATGACACTTTTCAGGTGGGTTAGAGCAATTGCAATGTGACTGTTTCTTATAAATGTTATATTAAGACTAATAAGGCAGAAACTATCTGTGATGCAAACTATGACTCATATCTTGAGAAAATGCAAAAAACTGTTAGTGAAATACAGCATAATCCTGTTCTTTTGAAGCAACTTTTTATTATTGACAAGAAAATGTTTCGTGCAGGGCAAGCATATATCAATACTAAAGTAGAGAATTGTTATTTTGTTTGTGGGAAAAAGGCATACAAATGGTTACCTGAGAATTGGTCCAGCAGTTGTTTTTTTGGGTTACCTGGTTCCAGCCATACGACACACTGCAGCTTTGCCTCGAGGGAAAAATCGAAACGTCAGAGAGGTCAGCAGTAAACCTGGAAATCCAATCAAGAGACCTGAGAATCCAGTGGGACGAATCGAAGCAGGATGGAGAAACCATAATTCCATGAAGAACAAAGATAAACTAACACACATGGACTTGAGTGGCACTATTATATCATGAGCAGGCATAGCCCCTGCATATGGCGCAGTAAAATCAATTTGGGAGCTGAGAAAACTGTTTAAACTTCTTGAAGTTATGAGCAATGAATGCAACTTTTTCTGCTCTCGAATTAGTGACTGATGAACTAAATGCTATGAGAACTGTGGTGCTTCAAAACCGCATGGCTCTCGACTTCACCCTAGAGGCGAGAGGTGGTACGTGTGCTTTAATCAAAGAAGAATGCTGTTCATATATTCCTGACAACCAGCATGAGATAAACGACCATCTTGAGGTAATTCAGCAAGTGTCGACCATGACCAAACCAGGCCCAAACCCTCTGACTGACTTTTTCCAGAATTTGTTTGGGGGGTGGGGTTCTATCCTAATGAACATCCTGATTGCCATTTGTGTGGGATTACTCCTATTAGGAGCATGCATATGTTGTGGTATTCCCTGCATGAAAAAGTTAATCAAAGATTTTATAGACATGTCAGTTTCTGAGACTTTGTATCAAAGTACTGAAATTGAAGAATTGTTGAAAAGTGAAATGCTTTCATAACTCTAAACTGAATGACTCTCTTAACTGTAAATCTGGAATGGAAGAGATTAGGAGAAGAAGCAAACCATCTATGCTTTTGAAAATAGAATAAAAAGTATTAACAGGGGGGAAATCTCAGAAAAATATGCATTTATGTATATGTTTAATGCTTATTAGAAGATAAAAGGGTTAACACATTTTCATTCTATTTTATGTACAGCTTAATTCTGTATGAAATTATAAGATGCTTTTTGAAACTGCAGTATGCTTTCTGAAACTTGCAAGATGCCCCCTGACCTAGTATTTGCTAGCACAGCAAAATTCATGTTATGCCTTTTGGAAATGTACTGGGAAGCAGGTGATTATCTGCTAGGTCAGGAAATGAATGAATAGAACAATACTGTTTTCTATAATATGATTGAATATGAACAATCAGCCTTGTTCGTGTTATGAGAACATGCACAGCTGCAGAAAAGAAGAGATACATCAAACAAAGACTGCTTGAAGAATCTGTACTTGCTTTGTGCTCGAATTAGCCATAGTACCTTGAATGGTAACATAACATAGTGGGAAGTTGTATCTAACCGGTGGTCGCCAAGGCCACGTTGTTTTTCTTAGGAAGTTTTTCATAAAATTGATAGTGCAAGCAGAAAATCATGGACAAACAGCTGCTATGAAATAATGATGTTAGAACTTGTGATCTGTTATGTCAGCTTGGTAGGCAATGTCTTGTTAGAAAATGTATAAAGATGAACTTACTTCCTGATTTTAGTTAGACAAACTCTGCATTAGCACGTTTTTGTCTCCTTGCTGCAAGATTAAAGTGCCTTAACCTGAACCTGCCGTGTATTGATCTTTTTGAAGTTTAATTTTTCCTTTGACACAGACTGTAATATAATTATATAATTTTCACCTTTACTAGATTGTAACCATTATTACATGTAAAGAACGTTTGTACAATTTTAAATATTTTCTACCTCTCTTTAGATAGTTCATGTAACAAAATGCCCTAATGTACTATCTTATCTGTCTCTCAATGTATTTTTCTCATTTGTATTTTTCTGTTTCTATTTCTGTGGAGCTTTTCTCCCCAGGCCTCCTCTGAAAACAAGCTATCAACCCAGTCAGAATATCCCAGTAAACAAATGTAAAATAAAAATAAAAGTTTCTGAAAGACTTGCTGTTCTCACAAATGTTTCCAACATGTTAAGTAACACTGTTTACACAACTGGACTATATATGCAGTTGTTATAAGCCTCTAATTCATAGTCTTAGGGAAGTTCTTTTAAGGATAGTGTTGGAATCAAACCATGGCTTTTGTTTCAAGTTTACCATAATATGAAACAGAAACAGTCAAATGTAAATGACATTGCCTGCACACAGTACTGGAAAACAACACTATAATCCAAATCAATACTGCTGATAAGCAAAACAAGCAACTCTGATCACAACCAGATCAGTGCAATACTGCAATAAGTATATTCTGACGGAAAACATAGATAATCTATAAATAATCCATAAAGCCAGGAGCAAGTCCATAATAACTTCTGAAGCAAGATTTTATAGCCATCTTGCGCAGATTTGATGATATCCACAAAGTCCACATGTGAGCATTCTATTTATATTTTGTAAAACACTATAAATCAATGATGTAATGACAATTTGAATAATAAAGCCATGTTTAACTCAATGATGTAACTTGGAAAATACCTTGCGCTTAGATAGATACGCTTTAATATGCCTCTCCACTAGCTTTGCCAGCATTTTGTATTTGTGCAAAAGAAGGGCAAGAAACAGTAATTTTGAATAAAACCAGTATCAACCTACCCCTTTACAAATGTGTAATAATGATACTTGCCCTTTCATTGGGCATCTTTCGACCAGTAAGTAAAACGTCACTATAATGAGCCAAAGGCTTTGCAGGAATATTATAAGTACTTTTAAGGGACCATAGGGTGTAAATCTTCATAGTAAAGACTATCATAATTCAGCCGATCTGGTGGCTATATTGAAATTGTCCTCAGATTTTCATCTCCATTTCAGAAATATCGGGCACAACACACTGACCTGTTTTGTCAGTAATAGTACATAGGAGATTTACAGCAAATCTAAATTTACCCTTCTAAAGTTCAGCAAATGATTACTTCACTAATATTTCCTCCACATTCATGGTAAAAGAGACACAATAACAAGCATTCCATACTAGACTGGATACTCTCCAATTGCCCTAACCTATGCTCACAGTATGGCTGCCTCCCTGACTCCCTTAGTGATCATTCCCCTACTTACCTAATTAGGAGCAAGGGACACTCAACTAAAACCTCTATCTCCAAGTATATCCATACCAAGAAACACTTCTATATAGAAACTTTAACACTCTCTTAAAACATCACAACTGGTCCCCCTTAAAAGAACTTACCCTCGATGAGGCAGTCATCTACTTCAACAACTCATTCTTAAACATCTTAAACTCATTAGCCCTATCAGAAAAATACATTGCAAATCTGTACCTGCTCATTGGCTAACTAAAGACACCATAAACATAATGAAACAGACAGAGCTTGGCTAAACTATCAGTCTTCAAAAACTCAGGCTTCCCTTCATTACTACCGCCAGCTATGTAACTTAGCCAAAAATCAAGTTCGATCAGACAAAAAATCCTATTATACCCTGATCCAACAAAAACTTAAAAATAACCCTCAGAAGTTTTGGCATTCCATTAAACAACTCTTAAATCCTGGACAATCCACTATCCCCTCACCATCCAACCTTATTTCCAACATAAGCATAGCAGCCCAATTCAACTCACATTTCATTAACTCAGTTCCTGACTTTAATAAACAACAGTGCCCATATCCCTCTTATTATCCCCGCAACTACTGTCCATCACTCTGCAGCCTTCTCATTTCAGACCATACAGACCACTTACATCAAAAAACCCCTTCTTCAACTGAAACCCACCAGACTTGCAGTAGATCAACTCCCAAGCAGGTTTCTTAGACTAGCAGCAGACTCCATCTCATACCCAGTCTCTTTACTCATTAATCATTCCATTACTGAACAATATGGACCGGGACTCTGGAAAATCTCCCACATCATTCCTCTGCATAAAGGTGGGCAATCCACAGAATTATCCAACTATAGAGCAATTGCCATACTTTTTCCCCTCAGAAAAATACAAACTCAGGTACTGACCTACCTACTACAAAATAACCTTCTCCGAAAACCCAGCATGGCTTTAGACCAAAACATAGCATCACAACTGCCCTATTAAGTTTTACAGACTTCAGAAACCACCATAGAAATAGCAATAACCTTGTCTCGTCCATCTCCTTGGATATGTCCAAAGCATTTGGCACTATGTCCCACCAAAAGCTACTTGAAGATTTATCATCTACCCACCTCTCACTTTCTCCCATTACATGGTTTCACAGCTATCTATCTGACTGTCAACAAGCAGTTATATGGAAAGATGAAATCTCTACCCTTCTAACTATTACTGTAAGAGTCCCATAAGGCTCTATTCTTGGGCCTGTACTATTCTCCATCTTTACAAACACTCTTAGCTTGGCATCCCCACATGCAACTATCATACAGTATAAAGATGATTCCACTGTTATCTGCACATCCCCTTCCCTCACAGAACTCCTATCTAAGACCCAGAGTGCCTTCTCAGACATAGAGCAGTTCCACAAAGAAAGATAACTCATACTAAACCATAACAAGACAAAGCTAATGATATTTTCCAATAATAAGACCAAAGAACCTCCTTCACTGCTTAGCATACTCACCTCCAATGGCACTATAACTGAACCAGTAGATAGCACAAAGTTACTTGGTGTCACAATAGACTGTGGTCTAACATTTGATAAGCACATAGCCCTTGCCATAAGAAAGGTACAGATCATGCTCGGCTGCCTGTATAGGTCAAGATTTTTCTTCACCCCCTCGACAACACAAGCCATAGCCAGAACACACCTTCTGTCCACTCTACTGTATGCCTCCTCAATCTTCACTTCTTCTTTTTCTTCTATCTTAGATAATCTGAACTGTCCAAATTAGAGATATGGTATCATAAAATAGCTCACTTTGCTGCCAGCCTCCAAAATAGAATCCACCACTGTACAGACCTTAAACAGTTACAGTGGCTTGCTTTTAACCAGCTCACAGTTGCTTACAACATCTTACACCATCCAGAAGCCTGTCTAGCACTAATGAACCTAGTACAACCTTACAACACAACCGGTGCCCTCTGCTCATCTAATAAACTACTTCTAAAACCTTTGAAATCCTGCAACACTTGGAGACTCCTTATTTGCAAATCAAATGGCAAATCATTGAAACAGCATTCCCCGGTATATACTAAATACCCCTACTACCTACAAATTCAAACTCCTTTTTAAAAAACATGTAAAGAAGAATTGGCTCTGCTCTTGTATTACCCCATGGACAACTTTATTTCTGCTATCTCTCTTCACTTTGCCTTAACTGATACTTTTTGTGAATTCTCCTCCTACCTTTTCTCTCCCTACTCTTCATATTACCTAATAGCAATCTCATACTAATTCTCTTCTTCCAGTAACTACATTTTCATGTTAAACTCTCTGCTGAAGAAGCATAGATTGCATTTACCAAATTTGGTATCACTGTAGAAATCTGTATAGATTGTAGAAGCGTCAACTTGTTATCAATCCTATCATAATGCTTAACGTCTAAATTTTTTTTTTCGGAATTTACTGTTTAATCTATTGTCAAAGGAAAAAACTTCAAAGACCAATACACGTAAGGTTCAGTTAAGGCACTTTAATTTACTTGCAGCAAGGAGACAAAAACATGCAAATACAAGGATTTGTCTAACTACTAACAGGAAGTATGTTCATTCTTATACTATTTTACAAGACATGGCCTTCTAAGCTGACGTAATCAAGCACAACATTTAGCATTGTTCTACAACAGATGTTTCTTCAGATTTTCTGCTGACATGACTAGATTTGTGAGAAACTTTTCAGAAAAACAACCTGGCCTTGGTGACCATTAATCCATTTACAAGTGTCTATTGTACAGTGTTACTTTTCAAGGTACTTTTCTAATACAGATACAAGCAAATACTGATTGCAGTTCATATTTTCAAGCAGGCTTTGTACTAATTATCTATAACTTCTACAGCTGTGTATTTTCTCATGGCACAGCGGAACTTCTTGTCTAAGTTTCATACAAGTAGTATTGTTCTATTCATTATTTTCCTAACACAAGCAAAAATCACCTGCTTCTCAGTAGATTTCCAAGGCACAAGCAAGATTTTAGCTAACAGTACAAGGTCAGAAAGCAACTGCAGTTTGTACAGATTTATGCAGTATGAAATAGAATAAATGTGCTAACTCTTTTCAAGCTTCTAAATGCACTAAGCATATTGCTAATACACACATTAATACATATTTTTCTAATATTTCCCCCTATTAATACTTTTATTCTACTTTCAAAATAAGCATAAACAGTTTGTTTTCTTCTCCTAACCTCTTCCACTCAGGATCTGCAGTTAAGAGAGTCATTCAGTTTAAACTTATGAAAGCTTTTTAGTCTTTTAACAGTTCTTCAAACTCAGTACTTTGATATAAGGTTTCAGAAACTGACATGTCTATAAGGTCTTTAATCAGTCTTTTCATGCAGGGGATACCACAACAAACACATACTCCCAGTAGGAGCATACCTACACAAATGGCAGTCAGGATGTTCATTAGGATGGTACCCCACCCCCCAAACCATTTCTGGAAAAAGTTCATCAGTGGGTTTGGGCCTGGTTTGGTCATGGCCGACACTTGCTGAATTACCTCAAGATGATTGCCTATCTCGTGTTTATGGTCAGGAATATACGAACAGCATTCTTCTTGGATTAAAGTACACGTACCACCTCTTGCCGCTAGGGTGAAGTCGAGAGCCATGTGGTTTTGCAGCACTACAGTTCTCATAGCATTCAGTTCATCAGTCACCAATTCAAGAGCAGAAAAAGTTGCACTACTCATTACTTTGAGAAGTTTTGACAGTTTTCTCAGCTCCCAAATCGATTTCACTGCTCCATATGCTGGTAATATGCCTGCCCACGATAAAATGCTATCACTCAAGTCCATGTGTGTCAGTCCTTTACCTAGAGAGTGATGGTCTTTCCAACACACATTGATTTGTCCCACTGGATTTACAGGTTTCTTTACAACTTCTAGGAAATTTCGAATTTTCCCATGAGGCAAAACTGCATTGTGTCGTATGGCCGGAACCAGGTAACCCAAAAAACAACTGCTGGACCAATTCTCAGGTAACCATTTGTATGCCTTTCTGCCACACACAAAATAACAAATCTCTACCTTAGTAGTAACCTTGCTATGAATGTACACTCGCCCTGCATGAAACATTTTTCTATCAATTATAGACAGCTGTTTATAAAGAACAGAATTATGTTTTATTTCATCAAGTGTTTTGTGCATCAATCCAAGAAATTAATCATAGTTTGTATTACAATAAAGATCTACTTTGTTACCTTTAGTGTAACATCTATAAGGAACAGTCACATTGCAATTGCTCCAACCCACCTGAACAGTATCATGTTTATAAAAACACACAGTTCCCTTTTGTGGAACAGACAAGTGCAACGCTATTTTATCTTGTGCTGTAATGGTTGAGGTATCATAAATCAAGTTCTCCCAGGTCTCATTGACCCCTAGGGGGACTGTAGTCATTAATAACCCCCCATATGCTGTTGGCAAAGCTGTGCAAATCCAGTAATTTGAAACAGTGAAAGTCTCAGCATACACATATTTAATTGCCTGGTAAGTGTTAAAGTTTGGATGCCAGTTTATGAGTAACGCTTCATGTTTATTCAGTTCAGTCTGCGTGGCTGGGAAAAGAAAAGCCCAAAACAAAAAGATTATTGTCACTAATACAGTTAACAGGATGATTATGCAATACTTCTGAGGAAAGGGTTGTTCTGTATTCCTGTTTCTTCTGGACTCTATCATTTTTGCTCTTGGCATGTAACAAGATTTTTGTCCAGTTCAAAGTTTTTAACTAATTTACAGTGCGTCAAGTGGATCCAAGAGGCACGTTTCACAATTTTGACTGCAGTGGGTGTTGACAAAAGCACTTGATATGGACCTTCCCACTTCGGAGACGCCCAATTTTTCCTCTTAACTAACTTCAGCCAGATCCATGCTCCAGGGGACACTGCCTCTTCTGATGGCCTGGTTCGTTCTTTATCTGAAACAGAATTTAACTGCAACAAATGTTTAGATTTTAACAAATTACGCATATACTCTGCTAATGTACTGTCAGCTTCCTGGTCTGCTGGCATGAGAGATTTCCACTGAGGTATATAGTAAGCCCTTCCAAAGAGCTTTTCAAAAGGAGTCAATCCTTTTGCATTTGGAACAGTTCTCATGCTCAGCAGTGCCAGGGGCAGACAGTACACCCAGTTTCTCTGTGTTTCTATCATTAATTTTCTTAGCTTACTCTTTAAAATCCCATTATGCCTCTCTACTAACCCTGCTGATTGTGGGTGATATGCACAATAATTCTTTAGAGAAATACAAAAATGTTTACTTAACTGCTGTATGGTCTGATTCACGAAGTGTGTGCCGTTGTCACTGTAGATCCTTTCCGGAATGCTGAATCTAGGGATGATTTCTTTAACAAGAACTTTGGCTACAGTCGTAGTGTCTGGATATTTAGTCGGAAAGGCTTCCACCCATCTGGAAAACATATCTACAATGACAAGACAATACTTCTTATTTTCACATTTATTAAACTCTATGAAATCCATACAAGTAGTATGAAATGGATATGATGCTGTAGGAAAACTCCCTTGCTTGGGCTTTAACGCCCCTTGTGCATGATGTTTATTACAGATGTGGCATAACGAACAAAATTTTTTAGAGTAGTTTGTAAATCCGTACGTCGTGAACACTTGGTTCACCAGCTGTACCATCCCCCCTGTTGAGACATGGCACTGCCCATGGCTCAACAAAGCTGCATATCAAAACAAATTAGATGGCAATATCGGTTTTCCTTCTTTAGAGATGTGCAGCCCCTTTTCGAGAACTGCTCCTCGTTTTACCCATCCTTGTTTTTCAGTTTGCGTAGTAAGTGTTTGCATTGTCTTTAACATTTCTAAGTCTAAAATCTCAGAGGGTTGTAGCTCCTCATTCAAAAGAAATACTTCTGAAGCTGCCTGCTTTGCAGCTGTATCAGCTCTCGCATTACCTTTTGAAATCCTGTCCTGCTGCTTGGTATGAGCTGTGCATTTACAAATAGCTACTTTCTGCGGTAACTGAATAGATTCTAAAAGATCTAAAATAAACTGTGCATGATTGATTGGTTTGCCAGTAGATGTTATCATTCCTCGATTTTTCCACTGTTGCGCAAAAACATGTACAGTAGAAAAAGCATACTGGCTGTCAGTAAAAATGTTTACACATTTACCCTTGCTAAGGTACATGCCCGTGTCAAGGCAATCAATTCTGCTGCTTATGCAGATAAACTATGTGGTAAAGACTTTGCTTCTATAATGTCTGTGTCAGAAACTACTGAATATCCTACTAGGTTCTGTCCTGCAGGACCCCTTTTGCATGAGCCGTCCACGTAGTATGTCACCTCAGCATCATCCAAGGGAACATCCATAAGATCTTTTCTAGGCAGTGTCTTTTGCTCAATCACCTGCAGGCAGCTGTGTAGTGTGCCATCTGCAGGGGTTGGGAGCAAGGTAGAAGGGTTCAAAATTGTACATCGTTCAATTGTCATATGAGGTTGGCTCAACAATATAGTCATACAGAAAAGATGCCTCGCAGGGGCAAGATATGCTACCTTCTCTTGCAGTAAAATAATCGCGACTGCATGAGGCACTCTCAATGTGAGAGGGTGGAACAACACTACTGAGGCCGAAGCCTGTACTGCCATTGCAGCTGCAACTACTGCTTGTACACAGTGAGGTAAAGACTGTGCCACTGGGTCCAGTTGTGATGAATAATAAGCAATAGGGCGTTGCTTGTCCCCATGCTGCTGTGTTAACACTGATGTTATATAACCTTGCTTACAATCTACAGTTTGGAAAAAACGTTTATGATAGTTTGGTAATCCCAAAACTAATGAGAACGCTATTAGCTGTTTCAATTTGCAGAAAGCAGATTCTGCTTCTGGTGTCCATTGTAATAAATCCTGTGCTACCATAGGGTTTTTATAAATCAGGTTAGTCAATGGTGCAGATTCCAAGGCATAGTCTGGAATCCAACTCCGACAAAAATTAGTCGTACCCAGGAAGAACATCATTTCCTTCTTGGTAGTGGCTTTTGGTGGTTGCAAAATCGCTATTTTTCTGTCCTCATCTAATGTCCTACCTTCTTTGGATATTACATATCCTAGGTATTTAACTTGTTTTTTCCAAAGCTGCAGTTTATTTTTGTTTACTTTATGTCCTTCAGTGGCTAAAAACTGTAATAGCGCTATGGTATCTTCTTTACAATCTTGCTGGGTGGGGGACGCCAGCAGGATATCGTCAACATAAAGTAAAATCTGACTACCTCTTGGTGGGGTAAATCCCGCCAAGTTGCTAGCCATTTCTTGTGAGAATATTGTTGGACTTTCACAATATCCCTATGGTAGTCGCGTATATGTATACCTTTTCCCCTGAAATGTGAATGCAAACCAATGCTGGCTGTCAGGGTGTATTGGTATCGAAAAGAACGCATTGCTGATATCTACCACAGAAAAATATTTCTGTTGAGGTTTTAAATCATTCAACAGGGTGCGTGGGTCTGGCACCATAGGTGCCCTTGGTATTACTGCGTCATTTACAGCTTGCAAATCTTGGACCATACGCCACTCTCCATTCGCTTTCTTAACAGAAAATAAGGGTGTGATACATGGTGAATCAAGAGATTCCACCAGCACCCCTTCCTTAAGTAAAGCTGCTATAATAGGTTTGATTCCTACCTCTGCATCTTTTCTTAAGGGGTACTGTCTCTTTTGTGGTCTAAATGCTGACTTTGGCGTAATAGTAACTGATCCGGCTGTACGAATAAATCCTACATCTGATTTTCCTGTCGACCAGAGATTTTCTGGTATATTCTGTAAGGCATTCTCTTCCTCCTTCAATAGGAGTGCCAATCAGCTGTCCTTGCTAGACTGCAAGTGTACAGCTGGGTGGGTCTGAGTTATCCAATTCAGCTTCTGCATTTGTATTCCCTGTTCTGACAGTTCTAACTCTGTCTGTTTTACCCATCTCGTGACGTTTTCTCCTAAGTCTACCCATTTTACATTCTTGTCCTCAGTTAAGCTAACATGTGGTAATCGATTAGATTTATAGAGTGCAAAGAACTCCTGGGGCAATGAACAGTTGGCTACACTGTTCCCTTCTGTGTCCCAGTACAGATTACGTAATACCGATCTGTTTGCACGATTTCTAAACAATTCTTGCTCATATTCCTTATCAGGTCCTGGTGTATTACAATAATACAGAGTACAGTGCAACAAATGTTGTTTATCAATGTCAAGGGAGGGGAACTTGCTGATGGCTACGTTCATCAACTCTTTGGCCACCGCCCCTGGACCAGTCGTAACCAAGTCCTGACTGTACTAATAAAACATTTCACCCTCCGATTGCACTGCAAAGGTATCAATTTGTCGCTGTGCTTCCATACCCTGCATAGTCGGAACTACTGCTATACCAAATAGCTGCATAAGGTCTCTGCCCAAGAGGTTTACTGGGCATTTTACAGAAACAACAATTTTGCTTTTCTGGGTCAATCCTGAAACAGGATCAGTTATCACAATATTATGGGAGAGGGGCTCCCGATACAGCTGTCCATTAGCTGCTTTCACTAATATGTAATCAGGTGACTCTGAATTCTCTGGCAGTTTGGAGGGATGTACCAAGGTCCGTGATGCTCATGAGTCACACAAGAATCTGACTTCCCTCCCTTCTACCAGTAGTGTAACTTCTGGTTTCGTGTCTGCTAAATAGAGCTCTAAGCTCAATAAAGCCAAATCCAATATTTCATTTTCTTCACTATCCGTGACTTCTTGCACTTCCTCTATTTCTTCTGTCACATTCTCTACTCCCTCTATCACATACTCATTTGTCCTTTCTCTGCTATCCCCTTCTAGTGATTCCTGACTACCATATAATCAGTCCTCACCCTCCTTATCTTCCGTGGTTGCCTTCTTGTTTTTCTTGCAATCCCTTGCCAAGTGTCCTTTCTTACCGCATTTAAAACATTCACCACTTTTCTTTCACCCTTCAAAGTCATCTGATCATTGATCAGATTGTTTGTTTCCCTGGGCATTTTTCTTGCCCTTTTTCCCGGACTGTACTACATATACTTCTGCTCCATCTTCTACAGAAAATACTTGGGCTTTCTTTTTCTTTTTGCCATTAAAATGTCTTTCGGCATGCCTAGCATATTCAAGCAATGATTGTATCCTGCTTGTACGATGACCTACCATGTGTTTTGTAATAAAACTGCTTAGAGGTGCAATACTGCCTTTCAAAAATGCATTCTTTAACTGCTGCTCATATGGGGAATCGTGTGTCTGATCTTCAGGAACCTGCATTCCACAATGGTTATTAAAACATTCTAATAGTCTGGCATAATATCGGTCAACAGCTTCACCTTCCTGTTGGATGCATTGATTAATGCAAGTCCAGTCTGCCCTAGGCTTCCATTTCTCAGAGATTCGGTCTGTAAGACCTTTCACTCTGTTGTCTAATTCTGCACTGCTATGTGGGAGGGGCCTGAGCGCAATATCACGGGGATTCCAGTCGCCACTAATCATGTGCCAATCTGGTCCCACAATTTGTCTGACTACTTTTTCTACCTCTTCTCCGTTTAAATTATAACTCAGCCTCATTCCTTGCAAATCTTCTAAGAACTTTCTAAAATTAACTTTTGGATGGGGAATTCCCTCAGTGGCTTTCCGGATGTCTTCCGGAGTCCAGGGTCTATACACTAGAATAGTTGGGTCCTGACCTTCTTGCCCTGCCTGAGGATTAAGCACTTCTATAAGTGGGCATATTTCTTCTTCACTCATAAATCGTGAATTTCTACCCACTTGATATAACTCAGTGTCCCATTTTGAGTTTCCTGCCCGTGTTCGAGACCTGGTCTCGACGGGATCTCTAACAAACGGTTTCTCTTTTGTAATGTCTCTACTTGCAATGACAGCAAGATATCGCAGGGGTGGACTAATTTGTTCACTTGCCTCATATTCTGGTAAAGGAGGCAGAGGGGCTGACGCTATTACTAAGTTATTGTCCTCCTTATCTAAAAACATTGCTTTTGAATTATTACTCTTTTGTTCCCTTCGGTTTACTTCCTCAATCCACCTGTGTGCCTGAGGAATTCCTAATTGACGTTGCTTTTTTACCCGACCTTTAGAATCAGTTTTAAGCTGTTTGACAAGTTTGACAAGTGAGGATTTTTCTAGTTTACCATCAAATTTATACTTATCAACCCATTTTGAGTAGTATTTAATATTATCAGCACGCTGTGACTGCATGTATTTCGCATCTTCGGTTAACGGCGGATTTTGGGACCTTTTTGTACAATTATTACCCATTTTGTTCTACCCTTTTAATCATTACGTAACACCTTATTTTTAAAGTGGTACCACAGATGTTTTTATAGTCTCTTCAGAATGACTGCCTACCTGCTCTGTTTCCCTGATCTATGACAAGACAGTAATCTTTCTGTCCCTGACTTAAAAATAAAGTCTTAACAGAGCAAATACAAATCTAGTCCCTGATCTAAAACAGAAAAAGAAGGTAGATTCACCTTACCTGAGCCTTCGTGATTGATCACCTGGTTCGAGTAAACCTGTCCTTCAGTCGCAGATCAGAAAGTGGCTGGCCTCTTTTGTACGACAATTCAGTCGGAGGACTTTTCAAGTAAGAAGAACCGATGTGGTTTCTTCCCCGTACGGTTTCAAGCCACCTGGCCTGTCTGATCCGAGGCGAAGTGAAGGTTTCCGGTCCAAAGGACCAATCTGTCAAAGGAAAAAACTTCAAACACCAATCCACGTAAGGTTCAGTTAAGGCACTTTAATTTACTTGCAGCAAAGGAGACAAAAACATGCAAATACAAGGATTTGTCTAACTACTGACAGGAAGTATGTTCATTCTTATACTATTTTACAAGACATGGCCTTCTAAGCTGACGTAATCAAGCACAACTTTTAGCATTGTTCTACAGCAGATGTTACTTCAGATTTTCTGCTGACATGACTAGATTTGTGAGAAACTTTTCAGAAAAACAACCTGGCCTTGGTGACCATTAATCCATTTACAAGCGTCTATTGTACAGTGTTACTTTTCAAGGTACTTTTCTAATACAGATACAAGCAAATGCTGATTGCAGTTCATATTTTCAAGCAGGCTTTGTACTAATTATCTGTAACTTTTACAGCTCTGTATTTTCTCATGGCACAGCGGAACTTCTTGTCTAAGTTTCATACAAGTAGTATTGTTCTATGCATTATTTTCCTAACGCAAGCAGAAATCACCTGCTTCTCAGTAAATTTCCAAGGCACAAGCAAGATTTTAGCTAACAGTACAAGGTCAGAAAGCAACTGCAGATTGTACAGATTTATGCAGTATGAAATAGAATAAATGTGTTAACTCTTTTCAAGCTTCTAAATGCACTAAGCATATTGCTAATACACACATTAATACATATTTTTCTAACATCTATATATTGAAATATCTATTGACTGCAATTACTATTTTAATCTTTTTAATCTGTTACAAAAGTTTTTGTTGTATTCCTGGGGCTTTTCCCCCTGGGACTCTGATGAAAATAGGCCACTGGCCCAGTTGGACTATCCCAGTGAACAAATGTAAAATAAATAATAAATAAAATAAAGAGATGCCATCAGTAAACCTCCTCTTTCTAGAAACAGAATATTAACTTGTCTCCAGTATGCCAGCCATGCATTAGTCTAGACAGTTTAAGTCTATCACACAGAAATCTTCCTTCTTGCAATTCCTCATTAAAATATATTTCTTGAATAACATCTTGTAGGACCCAGTAGTTCTCATACCTTTCCAAAGTTTTTCAGCGCTGTGCAACTTTCTTTAAAAATGCTTAAGGACCACTAATGTAAGCTACTTCCTAGCTTTCTGTTACTTAAAGGGAAAACTAAAACATGAAGGGAGAGAAGTGCTAAGGAAAGAAAATTTCTTCTTATCAGTTTTGGCATTAACCTCTATCTTTGAGTTAACATAAACCAGTTCATATTAATGTATAATAAATCAGCTGGATAAAGAGAAATTCTGAAACTTATTTTCTTTATCTTAGAAATGAGCTTCTTCGCAGACCAGGTTGCAGACACTTGACAATGATCATCCAGAAAGATTGCCTGTCTCCATATTAAACAATACAGACTGGCTTATTAGTAAATGATAAAATTCAACAAAAATATTTTGTAATGTTGTTTGCACAGCTGGTCTCCAAAAGCAGTCGTAACAAGCCTCTAACTCATAGACTGGCATTTCTATTTACAGAGTAATCATTCCACTAATTAAAATAATCATGTTCTGTCCTTGAGCAATACCCTGTATTTCATTAAAGGACCACTAATGACAGAAAATGAAAAAATAAGTATTTTTTCTCCTACCATGAATTTTTACACAATTTAAACCTGTCAGCAGTACAACAACTAGTTGTGACTACTTGTACTTTTTCCTAATCCTGAATACCCTCATGGAGACCGACATGCTGATGTGATCTCATTTTATTGGAAAGCTACTTCATGCCAAAAATGCACTGTGATGCCACAGATGATGAGATCACAATGCCCTTGTCTTTGTTGTCAGATCACAGTCCCATTCACTTAGAAATGGAAGTAGAGAAAATATTGTCAAGATTGAGGCTCCTCAATAAAAAGTCAGTGAAGTTTTTTGCACTGACTCTTAAATATGTGATTCCTACCTATGGGCTACACCACGTATGAAAAGTTCTTGAAAAGGGATAAAGAGATAACTGAGAACTTAGCCTTAAGTGAAATTTTGATTTCCGTCTTTCTTCCCTAAGTCAGACAGTGGTTTTTAAAGCTCAGCTAATCACTGAACTTGTTGTCTGGGCTTATCAGGTTTATTTGATTTCTGTCTATAATGGGTTTAACAGGTTTGTGATCCCACGAAAAGGAAACAATGCAGGTTTTTTTGATAGTACAGAATCAAGGAATTGTGAAATTTGAACCTAAATTGCTTTATGACCTTAATGGGTATGAAATATTACAAATGGTCTACAGGTACCTTGCTGGGTTTGTTTTCCTTAACAGAATACTTTCAGATGCAATGGCATTGTAATATAGTAGCAAAGTAACAATTTTGTAATGAAAGTATCATGAAATTTCACTCACACTCAGCATGGTGTGTACTGAGAAAGCAAAGTAGGATAGAAATGCCACAAAATGAGAAAACTGCTATGCTTTTTTAATATTTAAAAGTATTAGGATCATCCTTCAGGGATGGAAATGTACTATGAGGAAAGGAAACTTTGCATTTAGGGCATATTTGTTTGTTTGTTTTTTTAAGCACAGACAATTTAACCAGAGAAATCGAAAAAGGATACAAAAATATCCCATAAACAAAAGGTACATTATCAGTTAATAACAGAGGAATCAGTGCATTAAGTCAAACATATCTGTCTTTGAGCAAAGTCCAAAATTCTAGGCTCCATTGCCTTAAGAAGAAGAAGCAATACTCCCCACAAATTCTGAGTCAGTTACATTGAGTAGGAGATTAAGTGAGTAAAGGAATTACCAAATTTACAAGTCAAAGATGGCAACAACATTAGAATCACAAACTGCAGCCAAGCTTGAAGCTCCTGTATTTTGCCAGTCAGTTTCATAGTATTAGTGTGAGCAGTTCTAACCAGTGCATAAAATTACTTATACTGTCTCTTATTAGGATTAGAGTAATAATTTCTGCCAGCTATATTTTATCTTACTTGGGAGTCTAGATACATACCTTCCCCTGGTGCTTTCCAAAAAAGATAATAACTTAGCAAATATGAATGACTTTGGGAAACTAGACCAAACTATGAAAAACAAGAGATGCTATCAGAAAGGAAAAAAGTTATCACCAGGGTTGGATCCAGTACAAGGTGACCTAAGCAGCTGCCTAGCATCCAGTGTTGGCTGGGGGCCCCATCATGCAACATTTAGTTTAAAAAAGTCAGTTTTTTTAATTTTAAAAAAGTCTGTTTTACTTTTAAAAGTCAATTTATAAAAAGTATGTAAGCATAGATTTCCTTGAGCAGGTAATCTACTCTCTGTGTGATGTGCATACAAAACAGGAAATTCTTGTTCTGCATGCATGTCACACAGAGCAGACTTTCTGCTCAACATACAATGTGATTGAAACATAACACGCACTCAAAGTGGACTTCACATGCAAGATTCAAGTCAGGCAATAACACACTGAACAGAGATGCAGCACCAAGCAATGTTACTTCAGACACAAGATTCAAGTCAGGCAATAACAGAGCAGATATTGTATTTATTTATTCATTTGACCGAGAAAATCCACTGGGTCAGAATAACTCATTTTCAGTGGAAGCCTGGGGAGAAAAGCTCAAGGAACAAATTAAAAATTACGACAGCAAACAACTAAACAAAAATTATTATACGACAGGAAAAGATTTACAATAATAAGAAACCGTACACATATAAATAGCATTTCTTAGTCGTAGAAATATGCAGAGTACAATATCATTATGCAGTGAAAATAAATGACAGTAGAACTTGCACAGTATATAAACGGATAACTTGTTGAGGACATTCAGTATAAACAATCATGACACACAGTATATTCTGTACAATATGAAGGTGATTATACTTTTGCCTTGTGGAAGTTTCTTAAGGAATAAATATTGATTAGTATACTTTATTTAAGAGAAAGTCACAGAAGTACAGTTGGATTACTAGTATTTCGGTTGATCTAAAAAAAGGGGTATTCTAGTCAATAAATTCATTGCTGTTGGTTTATGGTGGTATGAAGTTCTGATCACAAGGACAGATGTGATTATTAAGAAAGTGATTTTTTTAGGGTGACTGAAGATTTTCATAGGCTCAATTTGTCTTAGGGAGGGGATAGGGCATTCCATAGCTTTACTATGAAGTAAGAGTATAAGCTTTGTCCAGCTCTCTTTTTGGGTTTGTATACCATAAGAACCTGTTTATTAGTAGAACAAAGATTTCAGGTTGGGATGTAGAATTGTACAATAGAATGTAATGACTGGGTACTTATTTGGATTGTATATTAATTTATGAGCAAGAGTTGGTTGAATGTATTGGAGGTAACGTGGGAATTCCAACCATTTTAATTCTTTAATGGCATGACAGAGGTGAGTATGGTTTTGCAGTCCAGAAGCAAATTTGGCAATTTTATAATAGCATGATTGTAGTTTATTTCTTAAGGATTCCTGAAGATTGGTAAAGCTGGAGGAACCATAGAGGAGTGAGGGAAGTAGGAGGGAATGTGCCAATTTTATTATTGTGGACTTATCCATCTACAGTTTGTCTATTTAGTTTACTTAGTTTTGAGTGTGTTTTTTTGATTGTGTTAAGAATGTGTTGTTCAGATGATAGTTTATCATCTCTAGTGATGCCCATACATTTAGATGTTTTCACTACTTCAATTTCCATATTATTTAGGGAGTAGATTTTGAACTCTTGTGGGAGTGGTTTGGAAAAGAATATTAGCAGTTTGGATTTTTGGGATTAAGTTGTAATTGAGCTTTGTTTAGCCATGTTTCTATGTTTGAGAAGGTGTTTTGTGTTATTTTGAGGAGACCTGAGGAGTTGCTGGCCGAGGATATAACGGTAGCTTCGTCAGCATACTGGATGAGGGAACTATGTAGGGAGACAGTATGGAGATTGTTTATAAATACATTAAAAAATAACAGTCCAAGAATGGTGCCCTGGGGCATGCCTGCTTTATTAACCAGATAACCAGACTGATTGTTTTGCCATCTGACATCTGCAGTACCAAGCAATGTTTTTGCCAGAACGCTGTGGGGGAGATGCAGTTACAGGACAAGAACCACCTTACACTTACTCTATGATGTTTTTGCCAAACAGCTGGACAAGAAGCCCTGTGTGTGTGTGTGTGTGTGTGTGTGTGTGTGTGTGTGTGTGTGTGTGTGTGTGTGTGTGTGTGTGTGTGTGTGTGTGTGTGAGATGCCACAGTTTAGGGAACACTGTTTAGTTAAGTACCATTCTTGGGGTCAAACCCTGTACCTTAGCCACAAGAAGCAGAGCCTTAATAATCCACACCAACTGCAAGTGATATAAACTATTTTTTTTTTATTTTCCTTGTTTTTTTTTTTTTTCAACACATGGGTGTAAAATACAATGTTTTGGGGGGCTCCCTATTGAAATTTTGGCACTTGAAATGCCAAGTGCCAAAAAGGCAAAACAAAAGACTGAAAACCTGGACAACAGCAAATATTAGAAATCACCTTTCTCCTTAAAACTTCTTTTTGCAGTGGGAGGAATCCCCCCTTAAGCTTATATATACCAACTCCAAGACTGCCATACCTCAGAGAAAAATGAATACTCTGAGAAATGGCATCTCAAACTTATTATATGTATGTCCGTTCTTTCGGCCATTCAGTCTCTGTGTTTTGGGACACACTATAGCGAGCCCCGACATTTCAAATGGTTACCATTTTTGGGCAACAGTTTGTGTAGCACTTAGTGCAGATGAGTACAGCTCTTGTAGTAGATGGTTTGATTATCTCAGCCTTCATTTTTTTTTATGTGACAATGCTAAGTTACTTCACTAGACAGCACTTCTGGGCTTCTTCTGAAAAAGGACATTAATGTTGAGTAGGCTGTCGCAGACTGTTAGCAAATACATTCAACATTTGTCTTTTGAATTCCTGCACCCTTTACATAGATAAAAATTAATACTTCACTATAAGCTATCTGAGTATGAATCTCAACATGACTCTTGTAGTTTAATGGATTGCCAGATGCATTTTCTTTAAATGTAAGTTTCAGAGGAAAATATGCTTATTGTTTCTCAAGTTCATTTTCAATGTGAGAATGTTTTGTTTAGAAAACGTTTGTCGTTTTTTTTTTTATTTTATTGTAAAATTTGAAATAAAGGTTTTAAATGAAATCCAAATTTATGTGATAATTGTAAAATAAAAGAAGAAAATAGTATGTACTTTTACGACTTTGAATAGTGTTGATGATAACTGGGGAAAAACAGACAAGTAACAAGATATTGGTATGGCTGTCAAGGGGCCTAATTCATTACCCTGCAAAGGGCCCCATTTGCCCATGTTTCGGCTCTGTTAGCTCTGGAGGTACATGCTGCAACAAGACCAGACTTGCACTGAGTGATCCATCCATCCAGAACCCCTTTTCCCATTTTTGCACATGGGGTCGAGGTGTCACTTCAACAGTGACAATCATCTAGAGCCAAGGTTTACACTGTCAGGTGGCTAGCCCTGCCATGGACTTGCACTGAGTGATATCGGATGGGATAGCTATTCATGATGACACAGAAGACATAAGGAGATCAAAAATGAGTAGGTATCCTGCAAGAATATAAGTCCCTCCCAAAAATAGTATGTTGTATGGAGTAATAGTTCTGGGTTTTTGTATGACTTGTGGGTTGTTCAACAAAAGCCGCTGAAATATATATATTTTAACACCTTTATTGAATTATCACTTAAGACATAGGCAAACATATATTTATATAAAGGAAACTAAACCATGTTAACAGTTACAAACCTGCAGCATTTACATTGTATTTAATTGCTTAGCTTTATTCCTTCATTAGTAGTACTAGACTGTGTAATACAATTTAAAATATTTTAGTAGTCTAAACGTGGCATTTTAATAATATGATTTTTGAAATACCTTCTTTACAGCCTCCAACAACTACAAAGGGGTTGACATTTGCATGATCATATCGCCTGCAATATTTGGAGCAGTAATCAGAACAGTCTGATCGTCAACATCCAGTATGTAGTTATTGTTGCATATTACTGTACTACAGTTTTTTCTGCAAGATCAGATTGTATAGGATATCAGCATTTAGTTAAAAACTGTTAGTCTGGCAGTTAGTGCAGAGGACTAAAACTCCAAATTGTTATTGAGGTGCTTCTTGTGGCAAGGGTACAGCATTTGAATGTTTCCACCTTCATTTTCTCATTGTTTGCAAGCCATTCGCTATTGCATGGCTGATCTAGTTGAAGACATATTATAGCAATATCACCAGCACAGCAATGTTTAATGTAAATTACGCAATTTATTATTCAAGGGCAATAGCTACTGCATTTATAAATTTAACATTGAAATGCAAAGTGGCTTGCCAGCTGTAATCTATGCATTGTAATTGTTCTCTGTAATGTTTATTTAGATGTCTTTTAATTCTGCGTGGTGGTACAGCGGTAGCATTGTTGCTCACAGCAAGAGGCTCTCCTGTTTGAATCATAGCTGGAGTGCCTTCTGTGTGGAATCTGCATGTCCTCCCTGCAGTCGAGTGGCCTCCGAAATACATGCATGTATAGGTGTGCCTTCGCTGAAGGTTGGGCATCGGGCTGGCAACTTGGCACCATAAAACATCTACTGCTAATCATTAGCGGACCGGAGTTCCGCTGTGGCGAAAAGACAAAGAGACTATGCATACTGACTTAGCATATGTTATCGTGTGGTTAGTATTTCTTCTGCTCTCATACATTCTCTTCTGTTTAAACTGTGTTACAAGTGGCTAGGCATTACGATATAGTGCTAGTGCTCTTTTTCATGTTGTTTATCCAAAGCTACCGATAAAGTACATGTAAAACAACAAGGGGTATTCACAGTCAATAAAGCAGCTATAACTGCTGATGGGGGCTCTCTGTGGATGTAAGTACTTTATGCTTTTATCATCTGGTCATTTCTAAACAGTCTTTAATCTGTATTTTCAGGACCAGTGCGTGTGTGTGAGTGTGTGTGTGTGTGTGTGTGTGTGTGTGTGTGTGTGTGTGTGTGTGTGTGTGTGTGTGTGTGTGTGTGTGTGTGTGTGTGTGTTAAGTTGGAATAATTTGGTTAGTATGTGTTGGAGTGAAAGAAATTTGAGATGTGACTTTGACCATTATTATTGTTATTAATTTTTTGACACAGACATCTGAAATGGATGCAGTCAACAATGTGACTATAACTGCTGGGTTTGTGGAGATGTCTGTGTATAAAAATGTACACACTATCCACTAATAGCCAGATGATATTTTCAATGAATATGAGCTTAAATGCATTTTAAATGAATGTGTGTTTCAAGGTAAGAGAAGTTTACTATTGTTCATGTTAGGTTTGTTTTCAATGTGAGACTGCTGTGTTTAGCAAATTGTCATCAGTGTTTGTACAATAAAATTTGAAATAAAGGTTTTAAATCAAATATTTGTATCCGTTGTAAAAGTAAATAAGAAAATAGTGTTCACACTGACTGGTCTGAGCAGTGTTTATAGTAACTAGGGAGATAAAGCCAAATAATGGGACACTGGAAGGACTGGGGGGGAGCACATTACGCTGCCTATGGCCCCATTTGACCATGGTCTGGCTCTGGTTATCAGAGCTCCCATCACCTGCTTCTAGCTTAACTGCACAGCTCTTAGAGCTTCCTTTCCACTCTAAGGTCTTCTCTTTTCCATCAGAATCATTTTCATCTGTCTCATTTTTAAGGTTTAAAATTATTAGTGTGCTTGGTTTACTTTATAATACATAGATGGGCAGGAAATTTCAAGTCAAACTCAAAGGCAAGATCACACACACACAAACACACACACACACACACACACACACACACGCACATACACATACACACACATGTTCACGCATGCACATGTGCACACACACACACACACACACACACACACACACACACACACACACACACACACACACACACACACACACACATGCATACAAATGTCTGTTTACCAAAAAGCACTTTGTTACTTGGAAAATGATGATAGTAAATATTTTCTCCAAATACAAAATATTATTCTTTGTAATTTGTGCAACAAATGTCAAGCTCAGTGAATAATACTAGATGAGTAATCAAATACTTGAAGCACATTTACAGAATATTGTGTATTGCTTTTATTTTTAACTTGATGTATCATTTGATTATGATGCATGTGAAACAGTTTTTGTGAAACAGAAATGCCATTAAAACTATTGAATCTAGTATTACTAATAGAATGTGTTAACACTGATATGTTATGTAGCTCAGTAACTGAAAACAGAAGGTAAACAGTACTGTTTACAATCAATCTCTGCACTGAGGGAATTGCCCCCCCCCCAAGATGCAGGAAATATTAAATTGTTTTTAATAAGTATGAGGGTACAGAAGGGTCCAGCCATCTCCAATGTAATCCAAGGTGAGTGACAGACAAGTAAACTGAACTTTTCTCAATGAAGGCATTTGGCCACAACACAAGATCTTAATAAATCTGACCTTTATATCAATGCCATAGGTGTTGGACTTCTGCTGATGACAGTCAGGTAAGGGGACAGGTGATATAATAACATCATAAAACTGTTGAATAGGTCATATAATAATAACCTGTGCAGCCAGAATCCCACACAGTCACCCAAAAGGGAAGGGAGAAGAAGAGCCATTGGTATTTTCTGGATAGAAAAGGAATGCCATGGCTAAATCAAAAATAGCAAAAATCGAACGGCAGAGGTAGACAAAGAAGGTAGAGAAAGCTAAGGAAGATGAGAAAACACATACACTGGCAGGATATGTAATGTAACAATGAATGGGTTGGTAGTATGTGAAATCTATCATACAGTTGTCAGGATGCGGGACTTTCTATAAGTAGTTTGGATATGGAATTATCCACCAATGAGTATGTGTTAATTGGACTTGGGTTGATAAGCTGATTGCTAGATGGGAAACTGGCCAGGAGCATAAAGCCTAAGGGGAATAAAGAAAGGGCCTAAAGCAGGCTTTCTTGGCAAAGGTCATTTCAAAAGGATCTGCCTCAAATGCTGGTTGTAGGAAAAGTGGACACCTGAAGTGAAAGCTGTGAATGAAGTCTGGATCGCAAAGTTATGCTTTCAATAAAAAAACAGAAATGGAATGTTTATCAATTACTATAATCTGAATTGAAATGTTTATGGATTACTGTCAAAAGAATAAACATATGATATATTGTAGAAAGTAATTTGTCCTCAGATAATTCATTTAATTGTTAACTTATGTCTTGTCTCAAGAAGGATGTGGTTGCCAACAATGTAAAATATATGGGTAGTTACATGGGATTTCAAATCACATTTGTTTTTTTTTTATCTATAGTAGATTTGTAATACATTTTATGTATGGCTTTGAGAAGCTATATTAACATGTCATAATTTGGAAAGCCTTCCACAATTCTTACAAAAGATCAAGCAATTACTTGCTGTAACTTTCAAGAAACAGGTTCACAGGCGTGTACTAGGCTAACAACCACAGGTGCCTTTTTAAGCGTAGCCATCCATCCCAAATCTCTGACAAGTTCTGGTACCCTTGATAAATGTAAGCCGGCTCTTGGGAAATGAAACATTTACACGCAGGGGCCTGGGAGATGAACCACCTATAGGCTGCCTGCATCCATTAGATCCATAGGTGCCAAATGAGGGATGAATTTCCTGTTCCCCATCCAATTGTCCAAGTTACAGATGAATTGGGTTTTGGAGGAACTCTGCTTCATATGGATGGGGAGCGTGTTCCAGTGAGGGGGTAGTCTCTGGGATATATACCTGTAGGTACTATTTATATCACAAAGTTTAAGGGGGGAATTCAATAAAGCTTACACAATAATTTTTCCCATGTGCACATCATGATGTGATGTGTACATGGGCATAGCAAGTTTTAGATTCAGTAAACTCCATCTAGGGACACGCAATCACTCACACTCACATACAAATACAGAAACTTTCGTGGAATGTAAATTTCAGCATAAGTGGCTGAAATTTATGCTAATAAAGCACATCAACACAACTGAGGGATCCAACAAGCCAAAATGAAACTGTGTAGACTCTGTGTATGTATTGGTACTGTACGTGAACATTTTCTGAGTACAGGAGTCTACACAGAAACAAGGGCATGTAAAAGTCTTGAAATATTAACAGATTTGACCTTAACAGTTAACACCACACATAATATGGCCTAAGTACGCATTGTGGAAGCTATAAAATAAGTCTCTCCAAAAAAATACCATTGTAACTGCCAAGACAGAAATGCATTTTTGGTCCTCCACCCCAAATGAAGAATAAAGTTGTACATAATGCAGGTTACTAAAACGTTTAAAACACATGAAACAGTATTCTAATGTACTGTAAGCATAATCGGTTATGTATCATATATTTAGGCAAAGTAATACCCTGCCTTGTATTTACAACACTGTGCTCCTGTGCAGTTGACCTGTTTACATGGCTACTAACCATATAGATTCCAGCCTGTCAGCACAGTCATTACCCAAATGAGGCCAAAAATCAGTAGATTTGTTGAATCACAAAAAACAGTCACCCTGTAACCCTGTAGGGATGTTCACATCATGTAGGCACCTTCATGGTATTTTTGTTTGCAATAGATGTCAAGAGTGAGTGATGACATCATGGGGTGTGCCAGCTTACTTTTTTTTTATATATTTGCAGATTGGTACACTTAGCATACCTATGGAAAATAGAGCAATAAAAGGCTTGTTATGTAACTATTCCTGTGGCAGCACCTGTATGGGTAGGGCTGCAGTCTCAATGGTCCTGAGTTTGAGTATAGGATGAGCAAGGTTATCTGCATGTTTTATGTTACGTGCTATCAGGAAAACAGAGATAAAAATTATAAATCTTGATTATGCTCACCTTATTTATGCAATGGCGGGTGCAGCTGTGCAAAGATGTGCTTAGTGCACTACTGAGGACTCACAAAGTTGTTTTAAATTATGCTAATTTCAGCCTAAGCAGATGAATTGCTTCTTAATTAGTCAATCCCACATGTTAGGCCTATTTAGCAAATGTATAAAGTATCCATGTAGCCTATATTCTTATTTTCCCTTAATACTTCAATACCATTGGAGTAGAGACTTGGAAATTTTATCTGAAATAATGCTAGGGGCTGTTGCAGCTATTCTACATCTATATGTGCTACAAGTTGAAGCCAGTGCTGCTGGTGCTGTTGACAACAGGATAGACCAAGAAGAAGAAGAGTGTTCACGCCCAGGGTAACTTTTCAGGTGCTACATGAGTTGGAGATTGTAGAGCACTACAGGGTGGACAGGGACACATTACAAGAACTCTGTGAGCTCTGCTACCCTCAACTCAGAACCAGAGCCAACTGAGGGGAACCCATCCCATTGGAAATTAAGGTATGTGTAGCCCTTAGAATATTAGCTACTGGTACTTTTCAAAGACTAACTGAAGACATGATGGGTGTATCACAGGCATCAACATCAAGGATACTCCAGTTTTTGGATGCTATGCTCATTCATGCCAGTGAGCACATATATTTCCCCCTTTCTTCTGAGGAGAGGGCCACCAATATGCAACAGTTCTACCATGTAGCGCACTACCCTGAAGTAGTGGGTGCCATAGATTGCACTCATATAATGCATCAAGGCACCACATGGAGAGCAGTGTAGAATCAACATTAACCACAAGGGATATCACTCCATCAACTGCCAAGTCATGTGCAATGCCCAGGGGATTATCTTAAATGTGTGTGCTGGCAACCCTGGCAGTTATCACAACTCCCATATCTGGCACACATCCCAGGGTCATTTAGTGGGGGATGCTGGCAAAACTCTGGAACCATGGATGATGTCCCCATCAGAAGTGCACACACACCCATGGAAGAATGCCATAATGAGCACATACTCAAACTAGAAACATCATAGAGCATGTGTTTGGGCTTCTGAAGTCATAGTTCTGGTGCCTAGATATGTCCAGTCGAGCCTTGCAGTATAATCCACTCACATGTACACATATATTCACAGTATGAGCTATGCCCCACAATCTGATACTGTGGAAACAGTTGTAACAGGATCAGAAAGAGAAAGGGGCACACATCCCCCACCAATGCCTAGGTTATCACAGCCATAGTCACAAGGACAATTAGAGGCAGCACTCCCAGGTGCTGTCTCTGTAGGCAGACATAGGCATGCTCAGTATGCCCTTGCATTGGCTAAGAGACAATGCATAGCACATTCACTGACAACCTAGGGACCTGATACCTTACTCACATACATATATTACAATTGATGCAAGACAACTCACACAACCTGTAACTATCCATGTATTGGCTGTGTACTGCTTGCATCAGAGTCAGCCCTGAACTAAAGGTGTGTCAACAGCCTCACTTGCAAGGTAAGTCCTGAACTTAGACTGTACTCTTGAAGATTATTATGACATACCCTTGTATCTCTTAACTTGGTACAGTAAGCGAGTAAATACTGGTGGATTGATACAGAAACTATATTAACATGTGACTACAGCCACACTTATTTTACTAATATGTATCCATTTGTAATTAGTAACCCTCAGGCATGAAATGTTCACACAGTCATACTTCTGCAGAATACTGGTAAATCATTCAAGAGAGAGAGGTTAGAAAGTAAGGCTACACATTGCAGTTTCTGACTTCAGAGTTCTGTGTGTCATAACAGTAACTGCACTTTGTTCCCCCACTCTCCAAAAGAGGACTGTACCCTTGTACCTACCACAACAGTAACTCAGCTATGCTACCCCCAAAACCACAGTATAATTGTGTTTATGCCACAGTTAATATCCTCTCACATTTTAAAGACAAGTTTATAGAATTACTTACACATTGCATGTGTTACATAACTGATGAATTACCAACAAACACAGACATGTAACCATAATTATGACAGGCTGTGTGACTACTAGCTGCTTTATTTCCAAATATAATACAGAGAATTACTTGTGCAATATACAGTCTATAGTTTGATAGCAGTGTACATACTTATGCAGTTGGTTGTGTGATAAATACCAGTTCTATTCTGGCAAGCTACTTCTGTGGCAAAAAGGACTAAGGCAACCATCCTGTTTGTTAAAGTTGAATTGGTGTTGAGGGTTCTAAACCTGATACAAGTAGAAATTTTGGAGGTGTACTATCAATTACTAGTGTGTTTTTACAAAATTTGACTCTGTGTCTCATGTTGTAAACATTTATCATCTTTGTCTTGTTTTAATTCCACATTTGTGTGATGCATCTCTTGTGGTAAACATTTTTAGTTAGTTTGCATGAAGTGCAGTACTGCAGAAACAGGGAAAAATCAGATGTGATTAGTGTCAGACTGCCAACAACACAAAGTAGATATATTCAATAATTGTTCTTAGTAGTCATGAAATCCAGACCTGGAGTACAGATAGGAGTGGGCTATTGTAGTAGGTATATATTACATAATAGTAAGTCTCAGATGTTAGCAGTGTGCCTCGCATTTGCACACTACTTATCTACATGCAAAAAAAAAAAAGGAAAAGAGACAAATGTGCCTGCATGTACATTTAAATAACCATAGGGCAAATCCAATGCCTCATGCACTATCGTGTTAAATTCGTAGATCTGGGTTCTTATGGCTCTATATTTCCCAGATTATTTCTCTGACCTAAGACTACATGTGGAAACATTGCAAACTGAAAGCACAATATAACTATATGTGCATAAATTTACTATCCATCCATTTGTGCTCCCACCACCAACCACACCAACAATCAGTTCAACCCTGGGGTCTCTTTAATTTTACAACAAAAGTATCAACCACAATACAAGGTGCAATATATAATGTTGTGTGCTCCCTCATGGACAGGGCCATTTAGTGGTGCTCACAGGCTTGCTCTCCTAAACTCAAATAGACAAATATGCTCAATAAGGGTACTTGTGTTGTTACATAGCTAGGCGTGTAAACAGTATACTTCTGTTAGGCCATTAGCCACAGACGACACTAAGAAGCGATGTGCCTGTGCAGGCCATCCAAATTGTTGTTCCCCACATGGCTTGCTGATGTCATCTACTATAAGTTCACCTGCAGTGTTGCATAAATCAGACTTGCGCTGTGGCACTTGCATTAAGTATTGTGTTCTGTAGTCTGTTAACTTAAATATTGAGGGTTTGTTTCTCACTGCATTAGTGTGTGTGTGTGTTTGTGTGTGTGTGTGTGTGTGTGTGTGTGTGTGTGTGTGTGTGTGTGTGTGTGTGTGTGTGTGTGTGTGTGTATGTGTGTGGCCCCATAAAGAAGAGGGAAGTGTGTATCCCAAACTGACATCTCCAATGACATGTTTTTTGCAGTGTTTTGGTGCGGTGCTTGCACAAACATCCATTTCAAGCAGGCCTCCAGGCTCTTGTCCCCCACATGGCCTGCTGATGTCATCTACTATAATATCACCTGCAGTATTGTTAAAATCAGACTAGTGCCATGGAACTTGCATTAAGTACTGTGTTCTGTAGTCTGTGTACTTTGATAGGTAGAGGTTCTATTCTCACTGCATTCAAATGTGTGTGTCCATAGTGAAGAGTGGAAATATTTATCCCAAGCTGACCTTTCCACTGGCATGTTTTTTCAGTGTTTTGGTGCTTGCACACATATCCATTTAAAGCAGGCCTCCAGCCTCCTGTCCCCCACATGGCATGCTGATGTCATCTACTATGAGATCACGTGCAGTTCTGTTAAATTTGGACTTGCGCCATGACATGTGCGTTAAGTACTGTGTTCTGTAGTGTGTGTTTTTAGAAAGACTGGGGTTCTATTCTCACTGCAGTCAAATGAAAGGGAGGTGGTGTGTATATCTGAGCTTTGTCTGGACATTACACAGTGAGTGTCCTACTGCAGCCGACGGAGCACTGTTCATAGGTTCATAGGTAGGTACTAGGCTATTAGCCCTAGGGCCTATACAAGCCTAGCCAAAAAGGTACCCTGGCTTTTGCCACCCAAGAAAATTATTTTCCTGTGCCCCTGTCAAGCAGAACCACAGAAGTCATCCCCAGGGGGAATTTCCTATTACCTATCATCAACATTTTTCTTGAAGAGTGCTAATGAGGAGCTCTGCCTGACATAGATAGGTAGTCTGTTCCAGAGTATGGGAATTCTCTGGGACAGGAATATATCCCTCCAGCATGTTCTGTTTATTGTGGTGACAAGATTTAGGTCCCTAGAACGTGTAGCTCGGAGGGACTGGGATTTCTTTAAGTGGAGCATGTCCAACAGCTCTGGGTTTGACATAGCTTTGTATATTAGGCAGAGATCGCCTCTGAGTAGGCCATATGCGAGTAAAGCTGGAGTTTTTTGAGAAGGTCTGCATAAGGCATCTGTTTGAGGCCAGTAATCATCTTTGTGAGGTATTTTTGCGACCTTTCCAGTTGTTGTAGATGTCTTGTGAGGTACATACCAAAAGAGGCGTTGTAGTCTATAATAGGTCTAATGAGTGATGAGTAGAGGGGGAACAATGACCTTTTTTTTCCTGGATGAGAAACCTTTTGTGATGAGGTGTGCCATGTAGAAGGATTTCCTGACCACTGTGGTGATGTGATTATCAAAGGAGAGACAACTGTCCACCTGTGTCCCAAGGTCTTTTATCACACATTCGGTGTTAAGTAGACTACCGCCTATGTGGTAGTTCATGGGTACAGAGTTTTTACCAAAGGGGATGACAATGCACTTTTTGCCATTGAGCTTGATACCATGTCTTTGACACCAGGCATCTGTCTCAGTGAGACCCCTTTGTAGGATGTCCACATCGTTAGGAGTTTCAATTATGGCTCCTAGTTTGCAGTCATTTGAGAATTTAGTTAGCCAAAGACCTTCTGTGTTAGCCTGTACTTCAGAGAAGTAGATACCAAACAGGAGAGGACCCAGGACTGAACCCTGTGGTACTCCACTTGTCACTGGTCTGAAGTCTGATTTGGAGTCTGCTACTTTCACAGCATGGGTTCTGTCAGTAAGCCAGTTGGCAACCCATCTAGTGACATAGAGATTTATACCTAGTTTAGTGGGTTATCTATAATTCCAGAGTGGGGGATGGTGTTGAATGCCTTGGCGAGATCTAGATAGGCTGTGTGAACCACCTTACCCTCATATGGCTTTGGTGGCTACTTCAAAGAAGTCTGTCAGGTTTAGGAGACATGATCTGCCTTTTACAAACCCGAACTGTGTGGGGTCCAGAGTTTGGAGATCTCCAATGTCTTTGTTTATGAGTTCCATGATGATACATTCCATGGCCTTGCAGACCATGTTCATCAGGTTAATGGGGCAGTAGTTCCTAGAGTCCATTGTGGCCCCCCTTTGTGGAGTGAGATAACTGTTGTGGTGCACTATTCAATGTGCACAAAGCATGAGGTGAGGCTATGATTGAACATGGTACTTAGATGGGGTGCCAGTTCATTCTGTAGTTTGTGTAGAAGGAGTTTGTGTAGAAGGCAGCCTAGGATGTTGTCAGGTCCCATGGATGCTGTGTTCTTGGTTTTAGAGAGTGAGGTTTTTACCTGTGCAGCTGTGATTACAGGGACTTTGCATTCTTCCAGAATAAAGATGGGCCCTTTAGGGGGTGAGAGGGGGATACAGTTAGCACTGAACCTATCTGCCAGGATGTTGGCAATATCAGTTGGTTCTGTATATTTAGTGTCATTGTGCTGTAACTCAGAACAGATCTGAGTGTTGCCATTGAGATTCTTGACATAGCTATAGAATGCTTTGTGGTTGTCTTTAGAATCAGTGGCAATTTTTTTTCATAACTAGCTTTGGAGGATTTTATGAGGGATCTCAACTTCTTACTGAGGCTGACCAGGCAGTTCCTCCAATCATGGGATTTTACTCTTTTTTGCAACAGTTTCTTTCTTCTGTTGTAGAGTTTGTTTATGGCAGAAGACCACCAGATTGGCTTCCTTTTTCTGTAGGATAGAATCTAGGTTCTGTTAGGGATAGCACGATCTAAGCACTCATGTAAGTGCTTATAAAGTGCATTTGTGTAGGATTCAGCAGTCGTACCTCTATTGTCCATCTACATTGGTGTCGTGAAGTTTGTCACTTCTGTCTTAAGAATCGTGAAGTTGGCTTTGGAGAAATTTTTTACGGTTGTTTTCCTAATGGGGGTGGGAGCAGGATGTGGATGTCTAGAGTGATTAGCTTGTGGTCAGATCTAACCAATGAGGAGCTGACCTCTGGTGTGGAACACCGGTCACCCATGTTGGTGATGACCAGGTCTAGGATATTGCTGCCCCTGGTTGAGGTGTGGTTAAGTTGATCCAAGGCATTGGAATTTGATTTCCAGAAAATGTTGAGCAAAAGAGTTGGTACATGAGTAGTTTTCCCATTTAATGGTAGGGTAGTTGAAATCACCCATTATTACAGTGTTGGGTTGTACCTTAATATTTTCCAGTGTATCAAGAAAAGAGGAGTGGGAATCCTGGGGCATGGCGGGGGGTCTGTAGCAAGCTACAATCTGGATTGTGGTTTTGCCCAGAGTTAGTTGAAATTGGATAATCTTGGATGCATTATGCTGAGCAACTAGCTTGGAGGTGTGGATATCCTTAATGAATATGGGCATGCCTCCACCTTTAGTGTTTCGGTCTGTGTTTGGTGGCCAAAAGGTGTGGTGTGAATTATAGCCTGGTAATGCAGGGATGCTCTCTGGAGCTTTGAACCAGGTGTCTGTCACTGCACAGATGTCAATGTTCTCCATTTTAAGGAGTGCCTCGAGTGAGTGCATTTTGAGGTTTAGACTTTTAGCACTGAGTAGTATTACCCTCAGATTTTACTTGCTTGTACCTGTTATGGTGGTGAATTTGTCATTTGAACCTTGCCTAGAAAAGGCATTATAGTGGTGGCAAGAGCCTTTGCCAGTATCCGGAATCCCAAGGGCGACAGGTGCAGGCCATCTCTGGCAAAACATCGTGGTCTTTCATCATGTCATCCCAGGCAGACAGATACTGGATTCCCTTAGAATGACACCAGAAGCTTAGCCAATTGTTAAAATCAATAATTTTGTCCTTGTACTGTGGTATCATTCTGGGTGATGGCAGGATACTACTCAGGGATAGGGTCATACCTGCCTGGGTTAGAAGATTGGAGAGCTCCTCCATGTCTCTTTTCATGTAGTCCAGGGAGGTACAGTCATTCACACCAACATGGACAATGACAGAGTCATATTTGTACTTGTTGTGGAGTGACCTGAGTGCATGCATTATGTGGCGGATCCTGGCACCTGACAGGCAGCTGACAGTAACTGGTGAGTGGAACATCAGTGTGCCTGACTATAGAGTCACCTATGACTAGAGTGCTGGGTACATTATGCCTTATGGGCTGTGGTTGACTGGCACACTGAGTATGTGGGCTATGTGTCATTTGGGTTGTGTTGGGGGGTGGAGGTTGCTTGCATTTCTGTTTTGGAGGTCTTGTTTGGGCAGATTTTTACTGAGAGCATCCATGAATGTAGGTGTGTGTTTTGTGCTTCTGTGTGTGTGTTTTGGTTGTGTAGGTTTTGAGGGACTATGTGATGAGTGTGGTGCGGTGCAAGTGTTTACCTTCTCCTCTTGACTGTCTAGTCCAGTCTTCAGTGAAGAGAGCTTTGCTTCCAGTTTGGCTATATAAGTGCATCTCTCACAGGTGGCAGTGTTGGGTGGTAGGAGGAGAGGGAGTTCTGTGTACATGAGGCAATTGCTGCATTGTCCCAAGATGCCCAGATTCATCAGGTAGACAGGAGAAAACACCGGGAGCTGACCTTTAGACATGCCTGAATACGTGCTTATTTATTAAGTACTAAAAACTGTTTTCCTCTAGACAAGTGAGGAAAGTTGAGTGCTGTAGTAATTTGTAACTTATTTAGTGCTTACAATGAGTTCTGAATAAGTGTTGAGCTCAAAGAAACAGATTTGAGTGCTAAAACTAAAAAACTGGCTAGTTGCAAGGGAACATTTGAAGAACAGACTTTATGGTGCCAGGAATAGATTAACCCTAGTTAAGTGGGGGGTGGGCTCAGGAGCTCACAAATAGTCCTGGGCACAGCAAATCCCTATCTGGACAAGACCTGCCACAGGAAAGGGGGAAGCAAGCTTAGAATTATTTTTTCAGTAAAAGTGGAAATGGAGAAAACTGGAATTGGCCTTCACAAATGTTCTCTATTAGATTGAATGAACTAATGACACTAGACTGGGAGGAGTGTCACAGATTAAACATACAGTATGGGCGGGCAACTGCAAAGCCACCAAGTATAAGAACACCACAACACTAGGGATCAGTTCTATGATCATTCATCTTCTCATTATTTTTTAGCCAGTGTTATGATGTGAAAGTTTTGTAGTATGTGCAGTTGCTACTGTTATGTATGTAAGAAACTCTATAGTTATATATGTTTTTGTTGCTCTAATTATGTTTTGAGAAAACTATGTTGCTTTTGACTCTGTTGCCTATGTAATGTTATGAACAAATGAATTGTCAATTACTGCTTTTATTCTGTTGCAGCTGTGTTGCCCACACTATAAATTGGATCCACACTGCATGAATCCAGTTCAGTTCACCTATTGATAACTAATCATCATGGCACATGATTTCTGAGAAAACACCCCTGTACCCTTATGCCTGGAGTGCACACAAGGACTATATGTTTTAAGGCAACTGTTTCTGGCCTCAATTTTAGCTTTAATAGTGTTTCATTGTCTTAGCTGCTCTGCTCTTGTTTGCATACAGAGAACATAACTGTGGTTATACATACAGAGAAAATAATTAAATTATTTCCCTTACAATTGGCTAATGTTATCTAGCAGAGCAGATCTTTGACAGCTCAACATAGCTGTACAAATGTCAATGAAACAAGCAGTAATGTCACATCTAATCTCTCTATAACAGAAGTATAGATCCGACTTTGGGTAGAACTCCTACTGTACACTCCATATGTTAGTCCCCCCAAAATAGCACTATATCACATACACCCATCTTTTACTCATTCTCTATGCAGATACCAGGATCACACCTCATATTATAAGCTTCCAGTGTCCCTCTTTTTCATGTGCTAGCCTAGCTGACATGCCTTTATTGACTCAGTGCAGATGCTGCCTCAGGCGTGTACTACAACATCAGTGAAGTACCATCATGGGCAGAGGTACTCTCCAGCAACATACAGAAACAGCAGATACATCCAAAACACAAGCATGGTACCCCTAACAGTAAACCCAAAGCACACAATACAAATAAAAAAGGAGCACAAATATCTCACCCAGGAAGTGCCTAAGGCAATAGTTATCTATTGCAAAGGTTGTTCTTACAATTGATTGTACAGTGAGCCTTACACCTGCCCCACTCCCCAGCTTAAGTAAGGTGAAATGTATAGTTAGATGTGTGTCAAAAGTACTCGTCACATGACATATGTGATCAAGTCTCTCAACAACAAGTCCTGTTATGAATCCATCATAGCTGGTGTTGGTATGCACAACTTCACACGTATCTCTAGGGATTATATGGAGATAGACATGACTGTCATGATGTGTGTCCAAGGCATGTATGTCCCTATGTTTGACCAACATTATAAGCTCACCTAGGATGATACAAGAATATGAAGAACAAATGATCATCTGAAACTGGTTACGTGTCTGGTGTCATTCCAAGGGGTCCAGTTCCTGTCAGTATGGAATGACATTGTGGATAGACCACACTGCTTTGATAGACATGGACTTTAAATGGCACCTCTAGACTTTTGTTTGCTGGTTAAGACATGTGCCTCCACCATAATGCCTTTATTATGCAATGTCACAATATGCAACTCCAACAAAGTAAGGATCATGCTAATAAACTGTAAGAGTTAATATCAGAAACTGCACTCTCTGTCAGCATTTGTCCCAATGGAAGTGGTAGAAGTCTGTGCAGTCACAGAACTTGATGCAAGACTGCAGTAAGTAGCCTGGCCTTGAAGGTAACAATGCCTTCCACACATTCAGGCTGCCATTTGAAGTGGTGGATAATCTCTCCTCAATGATGATAATTCCTCTTCATCCTCTATAGGAGTTGAAAACATAAGCCTATGTAGTTAATATAACTCCATTTTATGTGGCTAAGAAACCCCTACATGTTTTCTCCAGGTATATGTCCCCTTCTGTGAACAAGAAAGGCCACACAGCCTATTTTTAAGTACTTGTAACAATTACAGTTGAACAAAACAACCTACTCAGGGATGGTTGCATATATAACAACATTGATCGTGAAACTTATGTGAGGCCAAACTCACTTGCATAACAATTCTTGGACTTTGATAACACATATACCATGAAACTAACACTACAATAACCCACAAGTATTAGTAATATTCTATTTCTAGTCCTTATAAATAGCATTGACCAAAGAAACTCCTCATGTGTAGAGCCTGTACTGTCTCAATCCCACAATAAAGTAGTATTCCCAGAATGTGCAATAGGTGCATAATTAAATAATGAGAGGTCAGCTGAACATATATCTTCCAAGGTAAATTCACCATCCTAAGGGATGGTATAATCATCTTCCATAGTCTAGTTTCCACAGAAGACATAGACAACTATAGCAAGGTATACCCTGATGCCGTGTAGAAACAGCTACACAAACATATAGACACAGATGTACATAAAAGGATCAAAGAAAGATCCTTAAGAATATCATAACCATGCTGATAGATGTCTGACATTACTTCATTACACAGCAAGTGAAGGAGGCTAATATCTACAAATACAAACATTTAAATCCCAAACTGGAAGACTAAGTAAATAGTGTGGGAAGAAATAGCCAGGGAATTGTTATGGCTTGGCTTGTATAGGCCCTAGGGCCGATAGCCTAGTACCAACCTATGAACCTAACATCCCCAGCCTAAACAAGACAATAAGATATCTGTAAAATCGTCACACAACAGTTATGTGAAATATGTCAAAACCATAGCTAAGGATAACCATAATGCTTTAATCTGCTACTTTTGCAACATCAAAGGTATAACTCAGATGTGTGCTGAATCAGTTGTGGATGGTATTGTGCACACTGAACCAGTGCAAATTGAAAACCAGCTAGTAGACATGCTTGGATAATAACAATTACCCCCCCCCCCACCCACAAGCTTACCACAACATATGTTTTCAACGTCACCGCCAACCTCCCTCTACAAAGAGCAAGTAATCACTGGTCTTTCCAATACAAGGAACATAATCTCCATGGAACCAGATGGCATTCTGGCCTGCATTCTCAATGTTGTTAATCAGCAACCTACTGCACTAGGCACACTATTCAATCACAGTCTTAGTATGCCTTTGTCCATACAGATTTGAACTCAGTAACCTACTTCCCCTTACACAAGGGTGGATCAGCAACATACACATGTACTTATAGTCCCTTAAGTTTCACAAGCCTCAAATGTACAACAATGAAATGGATTCTCATGGATGTCAGGTACAGGAACAGAGTTGACATCCAAACACTACATCTGTTCCATCATGGTTTCCTCAAGGGAAGGTTATGCATGCTAAAACTGTTGGTATTCAGTAATGTGACCACAGACATAGCATGTGTACATAGCATTGATTTTGTCTATCTTGACTTGGCCAAGGCCTTCCACACAATCCCACATACATGTGTCAATGAGAGGGAAAGCCAGGTAAATCTCAACTGCTATGTTGTTTGGTGGTTTGCAAACTGGCTCACAGACAAACAACATTCATTCAAAGTGGGAGAGTTCACCTCTAACAGCAGAACTGCCAGCCATGGGTTCCCAGAAGTGGCGGTGCTGTGTCCATTCAAGTTCGCCATGCACTTCTCAGAAGGCCAGACCAAAACAGGGTGTCTGTGGCTAGTCAAGTTTGTGGCTGAAGAACACTTAGGTGCTATCATTGTTTACCATAACAATGCGAGTGCTGTTCAAAAAGGCCTAATACAGATCAATGACCGATGGCAACTCTGTGCTGTGACAGTCATATAAATGCATCATCATTTCCTTAGTTATTAACAATGTTCCAGCTTATTATAACATAACCCTGAATACCCTAATAAACAATTATGCATTGATGGTTCCCCTTCATAATATCGAATTACTGAATGCTCAAAATTCAGTAACTCGAAATTATAAAGTCGACCCAACAAAAATCCCAAAACCCACAAGCACGAAAATAAAAAACCTCAAACATACAGAACACATACACACACAACATGCACACCATACAACCCACATAACATAAACTATAAGCCCTACACTACATGTACTCAGGGGGGCAAGCCCCACGAACCCCCACACCCCCCTACTTATACATTCTAACTCCGAGATCACACTAATACACAAAAAAAAAACACCACACAGACATTTTAAACTGCCTCGCATACACACAAACACCTCACACATACATAGACACATCCAACACTCACACTCATACTCCCACCTCCCTACCCTAACCCACACGCACAATTTACATAACACACACATACACTCACTTACCTTCACTTTCGTAAAACATCCCAACTCACACACTTCCCATCCTGTAGCTGACATGCATAAGCACGAATTTCAGATATTTGAATTTGCGTTTATGCAGATTCACGCTTCTGCATTTTTGACTTTACAGTCTCGAGTTACTGAATTGCGAGCATTCAGTAATTTGGGATTGTCAAGGGGAACAGTATTGATACACCTGGGAACACAAGTAGACTGCAACATGTGTCTACTGTGATGAGCAAGATTTTCAACATATTGCATCAGATTAGCAAAGCCATTTCAGCAGCACGACATTCAGTTGTAATTCCCCTATAGCCATCCCTCCTCAGGCCTACTCCTGAATATAATGCTCCCTTTGCTGTGTAGTGTAACAGACACCTGCAGAAACCTGGCAGACCTCAGTAATTTATAAGTAATATATATCAGGCTGTCAAACGTGTCTAATATGGAAAGACTTCTGTAGCTGTCACTGTACTCAGTACAATACAGACTGCTTTGAGGTGACTTACGTATGCCTTACAGTGATATGTCTGAACCAAATGTGATGGAAATGATGCCCCATAAAATAAGCTGCAAAACCATGGCAAGCCGGGCACCTCCATGATGCTGTTTCATCACAATCTGGATGACATGATGTGACACTGTTAATCTCTGCCTTGCATTGCTCCTGCTTCTCAGATGGACATAGGTAATCCTTGCTAGACAAATCTTGTCCATACATGATATCTAATACTGAATTCTATATAGTGATTTCCTGTCTAGGCTTCTAAACATCATCAGGTCAATAGACTAGTAACATCCTATGTACCTATGAAGCTATGTTAATGTATGTGATGATAAGAGGTACTGCCAGATATGCCAGGAAAAGTAGGGCAGTGGATGTGTAACATATGCCAGCATAGCTAGCTGGAATTTTGTAAATAATTATATGTCATTTCTATATAAAACTAATTTGTACAGGTGCTTGTGCTGAAAATGTTTTTGTAAAGCTGCTTGTTTTAAAAATGTGTCAACAGTGTGCTCTGCTGGGCAGCAAAGAAATGTGCATGCATTATTGCTACTGTTTAAATGTATATATTGTAACAGAGCATACTGGAAGAGAAGAGGTTAATCTCAAAAGTAAGAAAATTAAATTACTGAGCCTAGGTCATAAAGGTGTTATTTCATGGTTTTAATGGAACCAGAGATGCAATATCTGTAAGAAGTATTGTTTATTAGCTCATGTAAAAAGGGTGGAAGTTTGAAATTGCTGTGTGACTTTCAGGAGCTGCAGCAGATCTTAGCAAGAGTATGTGTGTGTTTATTATTGATACCTATGTGACAAAGCCTGATAGCTTCTAGCAATGGAGATTGCATGGGAACCAGAAGTCAGATGACCAGATGTATGTGATGTCATTCTGTATATAAATAATATTTTAATATTAGAGGAGACTGAAGTCTCATAGGCAGTCTGTTTCTTGAAACCTGGCATACAAGGATCCCTCACCTACTTCATCTTGCCTTGCTCTAGTAAGTGACTAAGAATAATAATTCTCTAAATCAGTTAGGAAAATGTAGTGAGAATAGTTAAGTATTGCTTTTTCTGTAACTGTATGAATCTTTCCATCTGTTTTATTTTTAATATTTCTTGTAATTGAAACTCTGCCGTTTACTGTAAATAAATATTTCATATTTTCATGTCCTTTTCTTATTTATTATTAAATATATTTAAACCTTTTATTTTGGCTGGTCCTTTTAGAAAATATTTTAATATTTGAGGATGCTTATATTCATTTGGTGACAGCTCTGGCTACTCCTGAAAGCCTTGCTGTTTGGTCAGCATTATCATTTGTATTAATGTTAACTTCACTCAGTATAACTGGATATCCTTGCAAGAGCCTTAGAGTAGGTGGCTTTGGAGTGCCTGGTGGCAATGTAACTCCCTTATAGTCTGGGCAGAAAGGGACATAGCTAGCAAACCTGTGCCAGCCTTTCCCAGGTATGTGTGTGAGTGTGTGCTTGTGTGCGTGTGTGCGTGTGTGTGTGTGTGTGTGTGCGTGTGTGTGTGTGTGTGTGTGTGTGTGTGTGTGTGTGTGTGTGTGTGTGTGTGTGTGTGAGCTACTTGGAGCAGGAACACAAAGCACTGATTTCACAGAGAAAGTGGTGGAAGACTTGGCTTGATCACTCGGCTATGAACTTAACTCTGCAGCTGTGAAATGGGGAGCTTTTTTGGAGCCTGGGGAGAGGCAGAGAGAGAAACCCAGACCCCGGACTGAGTGTGTCCCCTGTGTGCTCTTAAGGGAAATTGTGTTTGATGCAAAGAGCTGCAACTGGAAATACTGACTGCCTCCATTTGTGTCCAAGTGAACGCCCCTCTCCAGTGTCAGTGGTGAGGATTCAAGCTCTTTGATTACTGGCCCGGAGTGGGGCCATCACAATGTATATGCCAGAAATACTGTTGACTACAGTGCATACTTAAAATCCTGATATCTGGATCTGATGTTGTGACATCTGATGTGCACCCAAACTGTGTAATAAAAAGAATTACAGGAAAAAAATTCAAATTGTATGATACAAAATTCATTTGTTAACCTCACAACCCTTACACGAGCATCCACTGTAATGTAGTGAAATGCTGATGGTAGCATCTGTATAACTGGGAAAGTACAATATAACTGACAGGTGCAATCATCAGTTCAACACCACACATGCAGATGTAATCATCTTTTATGTAAATAGTCATGCTGTGCATCAGACACATAGCTTTACTATCCCTGAATCCAAAATATAGAAAACAGGGATATGGCACAGTTATCATCACTTGCACAGGGTGTTATGTGGGGGTGCAGGAGGCCTCGGCTGACACAGGTGTGTGAGTGCGTGTGAGTAAGGAAGTGAAGCAGACAAGATGGGCCATAACAATGCTCTGTTTGTGTTTGTAGGTGCCCTCAATGTAACATTGGTGTGTGAGTGTCTGCATGCACACAGTCAAGCTCAGTGTTAGCTCTACATGTCTGTATGTCAGACAGATGTGAGCCATGCATGGTAGAGTTGATAGTTCATTGTTGTAACCTCCGACCAGGAGAACATGATCTTCCAGGAGTTGCGCTGGCACCTCCATGCCCAAGGTCAGATGCAGGGTTACTACTTGCAGGGGAGTGACTTTTGCTTGACATGCTCCCTTCACAGAAATTCCCAGGGCCATGACCCCATGGTGTGCCATGTCTGGGTGATGACAGCGCACTCCCTGCTGGAGAAGTGGAGTCAATATCACAACAGAAGCATGATCAAACATGACCATGTTGGCTCACAGCAGATGTAGTTGCCGATCTATGCCCAAGAGGCCATCATTCCCCTCCCAACAGACAATCCATCATAGACAGTGTGCATTCCATGATAGATATTTTACGTCCATCACAGACACACGTTGCTCCAATGTGTTACCCATTTGATCCATGGAATCAACAGCATGGTGGAGGCAGTCACAGATGTTAGAGTGTACCACATTTAGAATCCTGAGCATTTGTCTGGAGTGCCTTTCTGAATATGCCTGTGCCTCCATGATGGCCCTAAACATATGTAGTGTTATGCATGAAGAGACACCTGCACCAGGTGGAGGAGGGACAGCAGGCCTCCTCCATGCACCTCTATCAAGCCACCTGTATGGCATTTCACCAACAGTTTGGCTAAGGCCAGAGTCAACAGGTTCGGAAGCAGCAGTTGCCACACATCCCTGATCATTGTCCTCACCCTCCATTTGTCCAATATCTGTGGCCTCGGTGGACTGAGGATGCATAGGTGTAGTGGCTGTGTACAGTGATGAGTGGGGTCACTGTGTCAACCTCTGTGTCATATTCACCCTCTGCAACCCCCAGCTGTGCCTCACTTTGGCCACCATCATAATCAGAGTTGAATAAGACACTTACATCAGGTGACACAGGGGACACAGAACCACTTTCCTTGATCACCTGTGATAAAAGGAAGAAGCACAGGAATACATTAATACCTGCACTACTATGTAGCAATATATGTTAAACAATTTACACTGCTGTCACTATTACAGACAAATCCATAACTAATGCGTGGAGAAAGGGCCAAGAATAGGGACCATTTTGAAATATTACTCTTACAAACTTAGAGAGTTGATAGAATAAAAGGTTTTGCTTTAGCATGACATTTTTGAAGGTCATGAATTCTGAAAGGCAGACCATTATTTTATGCCTGCAATCTTTAATGACTTGTCATTAAGTTAGTCAGAAAAGCACTATGATATGAAATATGGGCCAGACATATGAGTCCAAAGTCTGGACATTCAACAGAAATTGATACAGTTGACAGTTATGCAGACAGTACAGCAATACATACAGCAGGTCTGAGAGGACACATTATCAGACATCCTGTGATGTATCTACAGTACTGACATAAATGTATTATGCTTACCAACTGCAGAAGCCATATGTCTCTGAATTCCTGATAGTTCTGAAATGAGTAAAGGAAGAGGTAATGGCAACAGCAGCACATTTAACAGTCTAATACAGGGTGCAGTGATGCAGCAGTTAAAATTGTCACCTCGCAGCAAGAGGTTCACCAATTCAATTCTCGGCTGGGGTGCTTTCTTTGCAGAGTATGCATGTCCTCCCTGCATTCATGTGGTTTCCCCCTGGGTGCCCCAGTTTCCTCCCACATTCCAAAGACTTAGATCTGAAGCATTTCTCCCCAGGCCTCTGCTGAAAATAAGCTATGTCCTAGTCAGACTTTCCAGGTCAACAAATGTTAAATAAAATAAAATAAATTAAATACTCATCTATATCTGCAGTAACTAAAATGTTAACAAGAATGTGGCTGACAACTTTGAAATAAGCTGAAAACTGCATCTATCTTAAATTAACCCACCCAAAAAACAACTTGGCATGCACATATAAACTACCGACACTATTTCAGAATGCTACAGTATTCTAATGATTATCTAACAAAGCATACCTGGCAGCTCCTCTTGAGAAGCAGGAGTGGTATCCACATCCAGAACATACTGGGACATTGATTGCTGGGAGCTGTTCTGTGTGGCAATGTTTGCCAGGAATCCCTTTGTGGCAGCAGCAGGGGTTCTTCAGCATGCCCACCACTGGTGATCTAGCTATCATGTGCCACTGAAGCTGCATGCCTCCTTGCAGCTGTGATCATATCAATGGCTCTGGGATGCACCTGCTCATAAGTGCGACTGTGTCACATAATATCATTAATGTTGCAGACTAATTCATCCCACAGGGCTGTACACTGAGCTATACTGATGCACCTTCTAGACAGCAGTACTGTATGATGATGTAAAACCTCTATAATTAATCCATTCTCCACCTCAGTAAATGGGAGCCTATGTCAAACAGACATTTTGTGTCCTGAAAGACAAAAAAATGACAACATATATAAGGATCACATAAGTACAAATAAACTGTTTACAGATAAAGCAGTAAGGGAAGGCTGCCAGTATTCCTGACATGATAGACTTTAAAGATTCATCAGGGGTCAAAATCTAACAGGGCAGGATACAAAACAAGGAGGGTAACAAGAGAAACATATCCTTGTTTGGGCCATAACAGATACTCAGCTATGTTCATCCACCCAAAATAATAGTCCATTCTAGTTTGTGCCATAGCAGGAACTCAAATGTGTTCCCCTCCCAAAACAAAATAACAGGCTAAGGACCAGTCATGCTAATCAAACAACTGTGAAATGCTAAAAGTGCTGTCAAAGGGCCTTTCCATGAAACATGCATACATAGTTATCCCACAACATTATAACTTCAGCCTACTCTTCATCCTCTGTAACTCTGAAATGGCTTGAACAATAAGGCCATGCCATGATTATGGTTGTAAAAAATGCATACAGATTCACTTCATATTATTCTTAACTACATTCCAGTATATGCATTATGTAGGTAACAACATAGATACATACCTGATGGAGTACAATACTGCACTGTAGAGCTATACTGTTCTAAATATACATGTCATTGAGTTACACAATCAACTAACCCTCATCCACATCAGTTTACCTAGTTACACATTTTCCTTTTTATAATGGGGTACATTAGTAATGGATTGCATCTGTCTTAGTCTGTGCTTCAGAGATGCTAATCACACCTTAAGTAGATGAGCTGCATGCTATTCAACTAATCTTGTGGAGCTAGTCAACAAGATATAAAGCATCCAGTTGGACTCCGTGCTATTTTTTATGTGGATTGGGAATGTAGTGGAGGACAGACACAAAGTAATCATAGACAGATTGTTAGTAGCTGCTATTTTTTCAATACATTTGTCTGTGCTACAGGGTGAAGCCATTGCTGCTGCTGCCAATAGCCAGAGACAGAGAAGGTAAAGACTTTTTAGGACACAGTACAGGAACTGTGCAACATCTGTCAGCCTTGACTCATAGCCAGAGCCAAACAGAGGAACCATCACAGTGGAAAATGAGGTATGCACGGGACTTAGAATCTTAGCCACATGTACCTTTCACAGACTACCAGGGGACATGGTTGGTGTGTCATAGGCAACAGCATCCAGAATCAAAAAAAGCATTCCTGTATGCTATGCTACAGCATGGTAGAGAGCACATATACTTTACTTTTAGTTCTGCAGAGAGTGTCACAAGAATGATACAATTGTACCATGTATCACACTCCCCTGATGTAATGTGTGCCACAGTCAGGTACACATAAAAAAAACACCATGAGAACTGGGTAGGGTCTACATTAACCATATGGTCTACCACTCAAACAACTACCAAGTCATGTGTAATGGCATGAGAATCATCTGAAACGTTTGTGTGCTGGCAACCTTGGCAGTTAACACAACACCCATATGTGTCACATCTCCCAACTGCACCATATATGTGCTAAGGGGGGTATCTCACAGGCTCATTTAGGGGCGGATGCATGCTATGCACTGTAGTCATGGCTGATGAAACCCATCAGAAATGTACACACACACACACACACACACACACACACACACACACACACACACACACACACACACACACACACTCACACACACACACACACAAAGAAGAACACCTTAATGAGACACACGACCCAGCCTGTAATGCCATAGAGCATGTTTTTGATCTACTGCAGTCACAATGCCAGTGCCTACATACATCTGGCCAAGGACTCCATTACAATCCACTATGTCCCACATTGCTCATAGTAAGTGCTATGCTACCCAAGTTAATCTTGTGAAAACACCTGCAGCAAGATCAGCAAGGGGAAGGGGAACACATCCTCCCGACAATGCTAAGGTCACCACAGCCACAGGCCGATGAGTCAGAGGTGGAACTGGCAGCTGGTGTGGTTCTAGGTAGACATAGGCATACTTGGTATGTCCTTGCATTGGCTAGAAAACAACTCATAGCACACTGAGTCACCACCTAGGAGCCTAAAACTATCCTCCTTCTTCACCATACTTTTGTACTGGGAAAGCATTACAGATAAAAGTTCAACAATAAGGATGCACATTGCAGTTTTTGACTTCACAACCCTCCCTAAATCAGACAACAGGCAGGATGCCAAACAAGCAGAGTAACCAGACCAACACAGACTGGTTAGTGCCATAACAGGAACACACATTTGCTCCTCACTCCCAAAAGAAAAGGCAATGCTTGTTTGTGACATCTAACCTGGCTTTATTTAGTTGGCAACTGCATATCATATTATTCCTAGTTAATATACCTTGATATTGTATGTGTAATGATATAGAATGGTTTACACACTCTATGTCCCAGAGTACTAGTCAGATGACTTCTGAATGACCAATGAACACAGAAAGGTAAGATAGTGCTGTATATTTCCAAGCAAGAATCATTGCAGGGTGTATGTATTTCCAAAGATGAACATTTCACTAAATGTGTAATTAACATGCAATGTCCTGCTGTAATTGTACATTCTGTTTAATTTGTTTGTGTGCTGAATGATTGCTGTTGCTTGCTACAAAGGTGTTTGTGTGAAAAATAGGGTTAAGGCTCCCATCCTGTGTTCTGAATGTGCATTTAATGTTGATTTGAATTCCAGACCTATGCAGGCATATTTCATGAGTACTAATATATTGTATTGTGTATGTCATACATTGATTTCTGTATCTGTCTGTTATTACATTATTTATTTATTTATTATTTATTTCCAGTTTGATTACCGGGGAAGTCCACTGGGTCAGAGTGACTCGTTTTCAGTGGAGGCCCGGGGAGAAAAGCTCCAAGATACATAATACATATAAGGTACAGAAATACACGGATGTCAGTCTTACATAATATGGAAACAGTTACAAGTAAGTACCTTGAAAATATGAATAATAAGCAGAAAAACATTGAGTGTGGACTTATTGTTTATAAATTTTCTTTAGTGTGCACACTCAGATATTAGGTGAGAAGATGTTTCGTATACATACTTTTAAGTAAAATGAGGATACACTACACATGCACAATTTCAGAAAAGAAATTAGTAATGGAAAGCGATATACAATATTTACAATGTTGAACCATAAGAAATAAGCAGCTAATAGACAAAGGAGAGCAAAGAAAATGCTGGTGGGAGCATAGCTGAAGGAGAGTTATTGAGGTTATCGATAGCTATTGTTATTGTATTGATAGCTACTGATAGTTAATGGAGAAGGGAGAGCTTAGAAAATGCTCGTGGGAGCATATCAGAAGGAGAGTTATTGAGGTTATCGATAGCTATTGTTATTGTATTGATAGTTATTGATAGCTAATGGAGAATGGAGAGCTTAGAAAATGCTAGTGGGAGCATATCAGGAGAGTTATTGAGGTCTTAGGAACCTGAGGGGGAAAACCCCCAGGAGCATAGCTGAAGGAGAGTTGTTGAGGGCTTAGGAACCAGAGTGGGAACCCCCCCCCCCCAGGGAAATGGACTAAGGAAGATTAGGATGGAAGGTGGCAATTTCATTTCCATTTTTGTGGCCAGGTGTTTGGTAAGCTGAGTTTTGAAGTTTTCTAAGTATGGGATGGTTCTTGGACAGGGAGGAAGGTAATTCCTATTTTTGCCTAGAGAGACAGTGAGGAGAAGTTGGCCTGCTGTACTTTTGGGTTTGGGGATAGCAATTAGGTTTTGATGCTCGGATCTGAGAGTTCTATTGCGGGTGTAATGGGGGAGGATATTAGTTAGCGCTGTACACTTAGTTGGGTGATATACAAGTCTGTGTGCAGTGGTGAGTTGGAGGAAGTCTAAGTAGTTTGGGAGTTCAGTCCACTTTAGGGATCTTAGGGTAAGACAGTGATGGATAGAAGGTTTAGATTCGGTAGCAAATTTTGAGATTTTATTATAGCAGATTTCTAGTTTGGTGGAAATAGAGGAGGCTCGGTTAGTTAGCAGGGGGGGTCCATATAACAAGGAAGGGAGTAGATAAGTGGTGCCTAGAGTATTCCTAGTAGTATAAGAGAGGAAGTGATTGTTGCTATACAGCATACATAGCTTTTGGTGGGTTTTCTTAATATTTTGTTGAATATGGATATCGAACTTGAGATGTTCGTCAATAGTAATACCAAGTAGTTTAGTGGAAAGAACCACTTCTATAGCTGAATTAGTTTGACTTAGCCCTTTGAACGCATTTTTGTTGTAGGAGAATGACTTTGTGGGAGGGAAAAGTAGAATTTTTGATTTGTTTGCATTGAGAGAGAGGTGGTTTTGGCGCATCCAATTTTTGGTGGTTGAGAAGGCAGTTTGTGTTTTAGACAGCGATTCTGAGAGGTTAGAGGCAGAGCAGACTAAGGTAGAATCATCTGCATATTGAATAATTTTGGAATCAGGAATGGCAGCATGAAAGTTGTTTATGAAGATATTGAAAAGCATGGGCCCTAGGATAGATCCCTGTGGTATGGGCCCTAGGATAGATCCCTGTGGTATGGGCCCTAGAGTAGATCCCTGTGGTACACCAGTTGGGGTAGGTAAGAAGGAAAAGGTAGAGGACTTCCATTTGACTGCCTGAGTTCTATCTGATAGGTAACTGGAGAACCAGGATATAGTGTTTGGGAAGAGATGGAGCTTTGAGAGGTGATAAAGAAGGTGTTTGTGTGAAACAGTGTTGAATGCTTTGGACAGATCGATCAGAACAGTAGAGACTAGATGTCCAGAGTCTCGGGCTGGATTGACTGTTTCTAAGAAAGAGAGTAGAGCAGTTATAGTACTATGACCTGGGCAGAAGCCATGTTGTGTAGGTGTAAGAAGATTGTTTTGGGCCAGGTAAGGCATAAGTTGAAGGTGAATGCACTTTTCAAGGATTTTAGAGATTGGAGAGAGCAGACCGATAGGGCGGAAGTTAGAGATGCTGGTGTTTTTGCCTCTTTTATGAAGGGGAAGTATATAGGCTGAGCACCACGCTGAGCACCAGAGTTTGGGGTTGTATGATTCCTTAATAGATCTGTTGATTATAATACTGATTGGGAGAGCTAAGGCATCAGCAGCAGAGGGAATGTTGTCAGGAACATTAGAGCATGGTTTAAGTTTGTATAGAAGTCTTTTTATGGAGTTAGTAGAGGCAGGTTTGAAGTCAAACAAGGGGGGAGAGTTATTAGTGGGCTTGGATGAGGAAGAGAGAGGGTCTGGAGGGTTAATGTTGGGGAAGGTCCTGGTCAGGTCAGAAATAGTTTCTAAGAAGAATGAGTTAAAATCAGAGGCTAGATCAAGATCCGATTTGCTTGGGTCAGGACAAAGATTATTTTTGGATACTGGATTAAGCAGTGAGTTTATTGATTTCCAGAATTGCTTGGGGTTTTTGTTGTTGTTGGACTGGAGTGTGATGTAGTAGGACTTTTTGTCCTTGGTTATTAGGTGTTTTGCTAGGTTACGTTGCTGTTTGTATTGGAGCAGGGTATTGGGAAGTTTATGTTTTTGGTAGAGCTTCCAAAATTTGTCCCTTTGGTGAATAATTTTCTTAGCATCTTTGGATAGTCAAGGAGCTGTATTAGTTTTTACCCTTTTGTGTCTAAGAGGGGCAAGGGAGTTTAGAGTGCCTAGGAAGACAGAGTTCAAGTGTTCTATAGCATTCTCAAGAAGAAGGGAGTTTAGTATTTGCCAGTTCATTTGTTTGAGAATGTTTGAGAATGATGTGGGGTTGAAATTACTGAGGTTACGGGTATAAATATATTGGTGCTAGTGAGGGGGAAGAGATAGTTGAGCGATAAATGTAAGCTGGGAAATGGTCACTGATGGAATCAGGAGTTGTGCCAGAGTTGGTTATTTTATTATGATCAGAGATTAAGATCCAGTCTAAAGTGGACCCAGGGAGATTTACTTGGTTAGGTTGGGTGACTGAGTGTATTATCTGATAGAAGTTATAGAGGTTGATGGATAGGGAGGGAGAGGTGCTATTAATTTTATTCCAGTCAATATTTACATCTCCTTAAATATAAGTTTCATACTTAATTTCAGTAGAGGCCCACAGGAGAATATCCTCAAGGGTAGAGATATTGTTACCAGGAGAGATATAAAGGGCTATTATGCAGATATTCTTGTGTTTATTCATTTTTAGTAGTCCAGCAGTCAATTTTGTGTTCTGGAAATGTGGAATTGGAGTTTGGAGGGGTATTAAGGTGAGGAGGTTGGAGTATACTAAGGCAGAGCCACCCCCTTTCTTATTTGGTTGGTCATTTCTGAGAATATTGTATCCTGGGGGTAGGATATCAGCATCTGAGATATGGGGTTTGAGCCAAGTTTCAGAGATTGCTAAGATGTCTGGTTAGTTGTGGCATAGCCAAGCTTGAAAGTGATGAGCTTTGTTGTTAAGACTCTGGGCATTCATGGTAAAGATTTTTAGGGTGTTGTGGGAGGAGGAAGGAGGTAGGGGGTAGGTGTTGCAAGTAGGGGGACTAGGACTAGGGCTGGGGTGGATATATAAATCAAGAACTAGATTGTTGAAGGAGGTATCCTTTAGCCATTTTAGTTTAAATAATGTGAGTTTTGGAAAATCCAGGAGTAGTTTAGGAGACAGTATCTTACTTGTACAGGAAAAGATTTTAAGGTGGAATAGGTGAAGTGGGTTAGGCTGTATAAGTGAGGAAGAGATTGAGTAGAAATGCGGGAAGGATTGTAGGTGAAGGTGGGGTTGTGAGGAGGTTATTTTGTAGGTAATATTACATAAGCAGTGAAGGAGAACGAGCTGGTGTAGTAGAGAGAAATTAGGAAGACAAGGAGAAAGCAAGGGGTGTGGAGAGAGTGGTGACTTAAGAAATGCATATTGAAAAAAAGGAGAATGGTATAAGAGGATAAGGAGAAAGGAGGATGTCTGTGAAGCAGTGAAGTTATAGGAGGAGAGAGAAGAGGGCTTTAGTTGTTTATGGAGGGAGGAAGAAGTGAAGAGAGTTTAAGTGAGAAGATAGTGATTGGGAGGAAAGGGGAGGGAAAATTCCTATGTTTGTTGGAGAGGGAGGGGGACGAGGAAGGAGCTGCTATTGGGTAATTAGGCAGAATAAAGGTAGGACCCGTGGGGGTGGGTGGGATATGAGGGTAGGATAGAGAAGCGGAGTGAGCCCGCAGGGTGAACGGAGCAGGTAGACACAAAAGAAGGAAGGAGCTCAAGAGGAACAATCAGTGGAAGAGGTTTATTAAGGTAAGTTTAGTTATGTATAGATAAGTGGGAATACAGTAGTAGAGCAGGTTAGAGAATAGTTAGATGATAATTGTAAAAGTAGGATTTAAAGCTGAGAGTATGTTAAGAGCAGGGCTAAGAATAACCGAGTTGAGATATATTAATATTATAAGACAGAGGGCTAAATAAATATGTTTTCTTTTTTCTCTTAATTTTGGGGCCACTGTTTGCATGGTGCTACACTTAGCACAAATGGCTTTGGCTATGCTCAGCTGGTTTGCATGCACAACGGTACTGCACAAACTGGAGCTGGATGATTAGACCACCCTGGCAGCAAATGGGACCCAGACATCTAAAATAGACATTGGATGCGTTTTATGAATGTGATTGTGCCTGGCACAAACCCGCTAAGCACAGTTGTGCTGTGTTTAACAGCATGAACCTCAAAATGAATGCTAATCTAGGGAACAGACATGTCACTCCTCTTGTGGCTGCACATGTTAAGTGTCAGGCAGAAGTCCACATGGCCCTGGGTTTGAATACAAAGACTTATTTTACTGTTGTGACCTTGCATTAGCCAGCAATGAAAGCAAACAAGGGCAAGTATTTTTTTTGTATGTTTTGGGGCAACAGCTATTAGTGTAGCACTACCATACATAAGGTCAAGGGTTCGAATACAGCAGACTCCATTCTTTTATAAAGGTGTCCTACTTCACATTATAACCCCTCTCAGTTATAGCAGTTGAGCTAGTATGTCTTATATCATAATTATTTTCCTGATGGTTGACACACTAATATTATGTCAGTTATGTACTTATGTATTAATGTATGTATTGGTTACCATCATGCAAACACATTGCCAGCATTTGCGCAATGAAGTGACATGCACCATTTTCAAATGTTGCAAAATCAAAAAGTGCGCACTCTCAGTATCTGTTATAACTGGAATTGGTGGGCAACATCATTATAGATTGGTCTTCATCTGCATTAGACTTGGCTAGTGTTCATGGAGAGGTTTTGAGATTTCAGTCTCAAAGGTGGGGTGTGCAGAAATCCAAAGTGTGTGTTGGACTCCTAGTGAATGTGTATGCTGTTACAGGAGCACTAGAATGGATCCGATTACAAATCATATGGATGGGATAGTTTGACCTGGGATTTGTCCAATGCTACAGTATCCCCCACACTGGCAAACAGTGTAGAAATCACCCAGAGACCTCAGAATGAGGAAGAGGGATACGCTCAAATGTTGGATCGAGGAATGTTGGACTAGTTGCCCTCCACAGATGTATAAGTATTGCTTACAGGCACTACTTGTAAGAGTTAGCAGCATCGTTTGTTCATGATTGGTATTCTTAATGGTATTATGTTGTGTTCTGCTTCTTCACAGCTCATGCAGATAGATTGCTGAATTGGCAAACTTATAAAGCGAGATTAGCATAGATGTGAGATGCAAGTGATATGTATGCTTCCAAACAGTACTTCAAGAGTAAAGACAGCTTATTGTATTAAACACTTGCATCGCATTGGGTATGCATTTATCAATTGTAAAGGAAAAGTATGCATGCTTTAGTCTGTAGGATAAAACAACAGTCCCATATTATAGAGTAGACGGGGTTGTTGGTACAAAACCCACACTTCCAAACTATACAGTACTGTTAAGGTTTGCATCAATATTGCAATGTAAAGTAAGACCTATAAAACAGGGACAACAGTACCCTGATGAAGATGATCGAACTTTTGAAAGTTTGAATGGTTATAACAGAGATCTCCATACAGCATGGAATGGGAAGATGTCCCTTTTCTGCACTGTGGTGCAATCTCAGAGTTGGTGTATATGAATAGCAGGGGGTGTGGGGGCTGCTTAAACCATTCAGGCATTGTTTTTTTTTTTAATTTTTTATTTGATGTTCAAACTTTCAAAAGTTCAATCATACGGTTTCAGCCATTTGAAAGTTGAACTTTTGAAAGTTCAATCATCTGAAGTAGACCCATGTGCACATATCCATGATTGTTTGATGCAGTCAGTAATATACTGTACATCTGTTATGAGCTTGGTTGTCTTAACAGTGTAAAATGTATCTGTTATGAGTTGGTAGTTTTAAAAGTAAAAGTAGCAGAATCATGCCTCTCAGTTGTTCAGATATTTGCAGAATGTCCAGATTTGTATTTCATATATTTGGTATGTTCCTCATAAAATGTGTGCTTTTCTGACAAATCACTGATATTATCTACGGACTGAAGTCACTAAATAATGACATGCAATTGACTTTCAGACATTCAAATCCTTCCTAACACTGTATGTTTCAAAAAATCCTCTTTCCTACCAACTTACTAAGTTAAAGGAAGTAATATTTAAAATATGTCCCTATCTTTGGGCCCTTGTCCCCTGTTTTTGCCAGGGTTTGTCCAGATTTCTTGCACTAAGAGTTGAAGAGGTATGATCAGAATAGAGTCATAGGACTGTATGTATGTGCATCATATGTCACATATGACAGTAGTAATTTTCTCCTTTTTTTTCTGTCAACCCACCCCTTTTCTTCTTTTTGTTAACTTTGGTTGTTTTTACTGAATCTTTGTGTTATGTATAATTTTGAATTTCTTGGTTACCTATTTGTTTATTTATTTGTAATTGTATTTGTATTGGTGCTCTTTTTATAATTATTTACAATGTTTGTATTCTTTGCTATCATTTTTCAATTTTTTACATTTTCCAGTTATTTTTTTTATTTTATTGCATTTTAATATTTTCTGTTATTACTACAGCCCTGCAGGGTAGGCTGATTCCCTGTGATCCGCCTACACTCACTCCACTGTCTACAGCACCAAGGCCAAGCATTTCTGGGCTGCAGTCTGGCCGCATCCCCCTGCTGCTCCTGCCATAACTGGACCCTCAAGTAATTCTGCCACAGAGGATAGGTCTGTGGTTCCCTCTGGCAGCAGAGGGAGAGGGGGTGATTTTGTCAACTAAGCTGAACTGCCAGGTATGGTGCACAGGATTGTGCACTGCTCAACTGGTAAAGGCCAACGCTGACGGGAGACACTGCTCTCCATCATTGTCTTGAATAACACAAGGACATGCAGATGTCAGACACTGCAACCACTGGCACAGTGAGGTGACAGTGATGACATTCCAATGGGTGGGGAATCGATTCTCACTGTCACCAAACTTGACATCCATAAGCTCGCGATTTCCCTACCCCCTCCCCAGCCAAGTGTTCCAGCCCCCTCTTGTGTCTTTCACCAACCCTGTCTTTTGTCTTGTATGTCTTGTCTGAGAGAAAATGCTTCCTCACCTTCCCAGTTTGCCTGCCCCAGACATTCCTATTTCCCTTCACCAACATTCCTACTTGATACTCTTAATTTGGTCCATTTGCTTCACAACACAATTCTCCTGTGTCACCCCTCTCTCTGGAGGTGACAGCCCAAATTCAGCTAAGATTCTGTACATGTGCTCATTTGTTACTGTTGAAGAAATGGCTAGCTATGGTTCTTTCCTACACCCTTCCTGCACATTCCTGCATTCCTTTCACTTTGTTTTCCCCCTGATTGTTCCCCCTTTCCCCACTTTCCTGTCTCCCCCATTCTTTTCTTTAAAGAGTTATTGAGTGATGGGGCACAAGGTGCAGCATCACTAAGCGACAGTAAAAATAAGCACTATTAGTTAAAATACATTTTTATTTGATACCACTTCCATGCAGCACTAAACATTTCACGGTTACTCCATTGAGTAGAGAGACAGCCGACACAGATTCATAACTAGCACAATTTATAACCTTGATTTGCCCATAAAAGTATTTGAAAAGGATAGAAACACCTGTATTTGAACCCAGTATCATCTGAACCAAAACTAGATCCATCAATGCATTTAACAGATGGTGCTACAGATTAAATTGAGTGGCAGGTCTATTCTGTACATTGGAGAAATAATTGCACACTGAACCACTGTTGCATACACCTGGTACTTAAGTAAATATTTGGCTGCAGGTGGTAATTGACTTCAAGTAGTGATAGCCACCTTTCTTGGAAAATATGCAACTGGTTTGGAACACAGTTGTATGTAATACATCTCAGTAATATTCTCATTTCTGTATCATACCTCTCAATTGTACAGACTATTGCAGAATGCCCAGATTTACACGTTATATGTCTGGTCTGTTTCTCTTAAAATTGTGGTTGTCTGACAAATCACTGGCAAATCATTTAAAACTAAAGTCAGAAAATAATGACAGAAATTTGAATTTCAGACTTCATATCTTGTATAAAATTCATGCTAATGCAAAACCTGTTTCTCTATTAACTTTTTAAGTCTGTAAGACCAATATTTAAACATTGTCCCTTTGTTTTCGGGCATTTGTCCCCCATTATTCATGGCTTTGTCCAGATTTCTTGCTTAATCTTTTATTAGCCTTTCTTAGTGCAGCATCACGCAAACAAGCTTTATACAGAAAATGTGACAATATTGATTGTATAAAATACACCTGCTGCTTAACAGATTGTGTGGCTGGATGGGTTAATGCATTGTTGATAAGGGCAGATGGCACTGGGTTTGAAATGGGATGTAGGTATAATTTTTAAAAGTGTTTATGATAATTTTACATTCATTCACTGATACTACTGCTGTTTACCATTGCTTAGTGATGGTGCACATCATGCACCATCTCCCAGTGATTCTTTAAAGAAAAGAAATGGGGAAGAAAGGAAATTTTGAAATGGGGAGCAAGCAGGGGGGGAAACAAAGTGAAAAGAAGGCAGGAATGTGCAGGAAGGAAGAAAGAACCACAGCTATCCATTTCATCAATAGTAAGAAATGAGCACATGTACAGAGAGGAGGTGACAACAACATAATTGTGTTGTGAAGCCAGTTGGACCAAAGGAAGTGTATCAAGTAGACATATGTGAAAAGGAGAGCTATGTATTGGATGATACTCAGGTGTTTTTTTTTTTTTTTTTTAAGGAGAGAGAGGAATGTTGGGGAAGAGAGATAGACATGCCTGGGGCAGGCAAGTTGGGAAGGTGATGAAGCATTTGCTGACATACAAGACATAAGAGACAAGAGACAGGGTTGGTGAAGGACACAAAACGGGGGTGAACACCTTGGATGGGGTGGGGGTGGGGGGAATCGAGGTCCCACAGATTTCAGGCACAGTAAAAGTGTGACTCCAGTCCTCCAGTCCATTGGACTGTCATCATTGTTCTATCACTGAGCTACTGGTTGCAGTGGCCAATGTCTTCGCCTATGTCAACAGGTTCTCCATCCAGCTTAGGCATGTGCCCACCATCTGGTGCACAAGCTTATGCACCATACTTGACAACTCAGCTCAAGTGATGTATACACCCCCTCTACCTCTGCCAGCAGTCAGGACCACAGGCCTAGCCACAGGTGCAGATGTACCTGAGGGTCCAGGTATTGCAGGGTTAGCAGGGGGGGATGCTGCCATGCTGCATCCCAGACATGCTGGGCCTCAGTACTGTAGCCAGTGGACCAGATGTAGGCAGATCACAGGGAACTGACCTACCCCACTGTGCTGTAGTAAAATCATAAAAGTAAATTAAAATACAGTAATGAAATAAAACATAAACCAAAAAAAACAAAATAAGAAAATTAACCATAAAAAAAAACAAACAAAGAGAAGGGATGGGGTGAGAGGGGGGAAAAAGGAGAACATTAGTAACTTCACAGTTAATATACAAAGCTGTCTACAATTCATTTTTACTCTATTCTGTTACATTTTACTTTTAACACTACTAACTGCTAAGAACTTTAATTATTACTTTGAATACTAGCCTGTTCCTAACACATACATACTATAGTACAGAGCAGATTGCATCAAGCAATCATTCATAGGTGCATATATTGCACATATACATGTTCCATGTACATTGGTTACACCTGACAGCAGGCCAGTCAAGCCACAGGTACAGAGGTCTGAACTTCAAATACTATAATGAGGAAAATGTAACAGTATTTTATATTTAATAATGAAAACCTAAAACAGTATTGTAAAAAAATACATTTTATATTTGAGAGGTGTGGTATTGAACACATAACCAGTTAACACTGTAGTACTGTACTTTTCTTTCAGACTACAGCATAATGCATGCACACTTTTCTTTTATACTTTATAGATTCATACTTACTGTTATCTGAGAATGTGCACCTCTTGATTTGTGATACAGACCATACCTGTCAACCTCTTAGAGCAAGATATCTGGACAGATCATAACATAATGGGGGGAAATGACCCAAAACTAGGGACGGATTTTAAATATTGGTTTTACAAACATGGAAGGTTGCATAGGATTTGTGTTGACATACATTTTGACACTCGTTATTTATTGACTTCAATCTCATTTATTTTCCAGAAAACCATAAATGTTATGAGAAGCAGACCAAAACAACGAGTCAAAACTCTGGATATTCAGCAAAAGTATGGCCAGTTGAGAGCTATTCTACAGACTAATGCATGCATACTTACTTTTACAGTTTAAATATGCATGCTCAATCTTATACAACTGTATGAAATAACAACTAATCTGTCTTTAACTGTTAAGACTACAATAACAATATTATATATAACTATGTTTACATACCACATGATTCCTACATCCATGTCAACAGTGAGGTGTGGGAGCTCACATTCAAGGTCCTCCCTTCTACAGCTGTGGAAAAAGAAAAAAAAGAAAACCATGCCATCATGAATACCATTCTTGACTATATTCAGATTTAATATTTACAATCGCTCAATGGAAGTTATACATACAAATCTACGGGATGTTCCCTGTTTGGCAGTCCCTGATCCAACAATCAAGGATATCCCGTTTCTTCCATTGGAGGTTGTCAAAGTGGTGATGGCATTGTTCCCCAGTGCATGGGATACCTGTTGCACTGGACAAAGCCCTAGCCATGCTATTCCAGGCCATGGATTTGTACTGAGAGCCTGTATAGCTGCCCTGCAAGAGCCAAGAGCCAGGCTCCTTAACCAGAGCCCAATGAAGATCTTGGACTCCTGAACACCTCAGCGCTGCACTTGGAAGTGCACACCCTCTCCAGTGACACCAGTCATGCCTACACAAGATCAAGCTCAATGTCTAGTATACATTTCCCACCAATTCTACCTTAAAATTGTGTTTTCCCACCAATTGCACATATTGTGCATAGTGAGAGTGAGCACTGTCTGCATACTGATATGCTTGAAAAAGCTGCACTCCACTTACCATTGTGCAAACACAGTATGTCAAGTGCATTTGTTTTCATGATGGTAAATACAGCACAACTTTTTCAAATGTATCATAAACTAGACATTCTCAAGGTTATTTCATATACAGCCACTTGCGCAAATCTGTTATTCAACTGGTTGTGTAAATATAAGGTGACGTGGAAAAACAAAGTAATTAAAGTAAAATGTATATGGAATACACAGTATTTAAACCCAAGACAATGTGTACAGTGGTCCTAAACTTACAGCTGTTACCACAAGAAGGTTGTGAGAATACTTGTCTAGGTAGCACTTTATTTGTATAATCTATATTGTCACAACCGTATAAGAAAAGTTTGCATACCCTGTACTAAAACCCAAGACCATCTGCACTCCAGTCTTACACCTAACACCTGTCATCACAGGATTAATTATATGAGGTCCTCAGTATTAGTATTCATTGTTAACTACATGGTATTAGCGCAGTGCAGCCTCACTTACCATGTTTGAGTGATGCCCAGCAGTATTAATTGAATGCATCCGGTTTCTATTTTTGGATGTCTTGGTCATGGCTGATACATTGGTAGTCCTGTCATGCAAATGAGGTAAGCATAGCCAAAGCCATTTGTGGCAGCGGCCCATCATGCAAACCTCGGAAGAAAATTTAAAAAAATACAAAATAAAAAGGGAGAAGATTAAACAATTACACAAAGCCATATATAATGGAGGGACAGAGACCCCAAATTAGGGATAATATTGACATATTGGTCTTACAAACTTAGAAAATGATAGACTAACAGGTTTTGCATTAGCATGAATTTTCTGTAGTATATGAAGCCTGAATCTCAAATGTCTGTCATTATTTTCTCCCTTCAGTTCTCAGAGATATGGCAATAATTTGCCAGTAAACCACAATTTTAGAAGTAACAGGCCAAAGATATGAGGCAGACATCTGAACATTCTGGGAAAGTCTGTACACATGAGAGGTATGTGGAAGTGCTATCCGCATTGATGGGAGGTTTAGCGGTCAGATGCACTGGTGCATGCCGCAAAACCTTTTTAAGTACACAGAGCTTCATTAATATTGATTGCGCGCCACTGCCACGGGCACTACTTCTTGTACATGGTAACACTCCATGTAGGCTCTACACGAACCCTGCACAGAGTTTACTGAATCCTAGGGTAAATTTTTAGAATGGTTAGTTCTGGTGCCGTTTGCTTTGTGGATATGCAGGTCTATAATGGTGGGATCTGACAATGCCTTGCATGTTAGGCATAGCTCTCCTCTTAAATAGGACTTTGAGGCAGTCTGCATTGGAGATGTTAATTATGTCCTGTATTCTTTTAGAGATGAACCTCTGTGGATATTCCAATTGTTGGATATGCCTGGTTAGGTACATACCAAAGGGGGCATTGCAATAGGTCTGATAAAGGCTGAATATACTGGAACAATTTTTATTTATTTTATTTTATTTTATTTTACATTTGATGACCAGGAAAGTCCGACTGGACACAGGTCCATTTTCAGCTAGGCCCAGGGAGAAAGCTCCACTTTAACACAATAGTACATAAGCGTTGAATGTGTGTACAAATACATACCATCAAATACATAAGCATACCATTAAGACATACAAATAGACATATAAGAATATATTTTACATTTCTGCATACACATAAGAATCCATTTCAGCAATTGATTTTTTTGTGAACTCAATAGGACAGGTTATATGATAGGTAAGAATTAGTATTCAAGAGGTTAAAGGGACTAACAGGTGATCTTTAGCAGAATCCTTGCAACACTGCAATGTAATGGATTCGCATGAGGAGTCACATGTGCAAAGCCAGTTGTCGAAATAGGGGGTTTTGAGAAGTTTTTAAAAATGGAGAAGCAGAGCTTATAGAAGTTATGTGATTTAGGAGTGAGTTCCAGATTTTGGGTATTGCACAGGCAAAGAGAGATTTATCAGCTTCATTTCTATGTTTGATGACATTTATGAGATATTGGCTGGTGGATCTTAAGGCTCAGGTGGTGGTGTAGGGCTGTGTTAGATCTTGTAGTGCTGGAGTTTTGTTAGGGGGGTAGTACAGTTTGTGATCTATAGAGAGTTGATTAATAAGCAGTAGTTGGGGCAGCTCAAACCAGTTGAGCTGTTTGAGGGAAAGACAGTGATGGGATCTATTAGAGGCATCTGTAGCAAACTTGGCAATCTTGTTATAGCAAGATTCCATTTTTTTTTAGTTCGATATGGCGAAGATTAGTCAAGATTGGGGAGGCACAAAGGAGGGTGGATAAGAGGTGAGTTCTTGCAATAGTGGCTTTGGTATAATTGGTCATGAATTGCTTGTTCCTGTACAGGAGACCAAGCTTTTTGTTAACTTTTTTGATTGTTTGAGCTCTGTGTATATTGAATATAAAATTGTTATCAATTACTACACCTAGTAGTTTAGTGTGTTTGTTGTTGGGGTAATTGTGGTATTATCCTTGGAGTTTATGGTGAAATCATTGTTCAGAGGAGGAGATCTACCAGGGCTGAAGAGAATTAGTTTTGTTTTTTTGGGATTGAGTATAAGTTTAATGTTAGAAAACCATGCTTCAGCAAGAGTAAAGTTATGTTGCGTTATTGTTTGAAGTTTGCTTAAGGTGGGGGCGGTGCATATAATGGTGGTGTCATCTGTATATTGCACTATAGAGGCAGAGAGTGAGGATGCAGCTATCTGATTTGTAAATAGGGCGAATAGTAAAGGACCAAGTGTGGAAACTTGAGGGACTCCTATGTATACAGGTAGAAGGGAGGACAGTTGGTCCTGCCAAAGAACTGCCTGCAGATGGCCTGATAAATAGCTGCTGAACCATGATATAGTGGAGAAGTTTATGTTAAAGGTAGATAGAGTTTCGAGAAGTATGCTGTGGTTAACCATGTCAAAGGCTTTAGATAAGTCTAAGAATACAGAGAATACGAAAAGTCCGTTGTTTCTATGGTTGTTGACTATGTTGGTGTATGACAGTAGTGCTGTTGTAGTGCTATGGGAGGGTCGAAAGCCATGTTGATATTTAGATATGAGGTTATTTTTCAGGAGGTATTGCATTAGTTGTGAATGTACTACTCTCTCTAGTATTTTTGCTAGAGGTGATAAAATTGCGATTGGGCGGTAGTTGGTGAGCTCAAGGGAGTTACCGCCTTTGTGGAGTAGAATAATATGTGATATTTCCCACAGGTCAACTACTTTGCATTCAGATATGGATCTATTTATGAGGATTGACATGGGATAGGCTATGGTTTCTGCCAAAAGTTGAAGAAGCAGGAAGTTTGTCAGCTGCCAGAGTGGTTGGTTTAAGGTTTTTGAGGAGTTTAGCAAAAGCTTTTGTAGGCACTGGAGACAAAGAAACGCTAGAAGGATTTTGTTGTGTATTGGAGTTAGTAGGGGTAGGAGAAGGTATGAGTCCAGTGGTGCTACTAAGGGTGCTATATAGAGCTAGGACTGTTTTGGTAAAAAATTTGTTGAATTGTGTGGGGGTGTCCTTTTTGTTGGTTGTTACTATGTGTGTAGGAGTGGCGGCTTTACCTGGCTGCAGTAAACTATTTTTTCAGGCCCAGAATTTTTGAGGGTTGTGAGCGTGTTTTTCTTGCAAGGTTTTGTAGTAATTGGTTTTATTGAGTTTTATTAGCTTTTTGGCCTTGTTGTGGAGTGTTAAGTAATTTTGTTTTGAGGTAGTGGTATTAAGTTTATGATATTGAGACCAGGCTCTGTCTCCATCCTTCATTATGGTTTTAGTGTATTTTGTTAACCAAGGGGCATAGTTTGTTTTGACTCTGATGGTACAGGCTGGTGCATGACAGTTTAGAATTTTGAGGAAAGTTGAGTTAAAGTAATCTGCCGCTTCATCTAGGGGTAGCTGTTTTAGGGGAGACCAGTTATAGTATTTTAGTTCATTGTTTAGTTCTTTGGCTTTGAAGTTCTTTTTGTTGTGAAATATTCTAAGGATGGGTTGGTTACTATGGTGGGATTTTTTCCTAATAAGATAGGTTGGTTGGTGATCACTCAGATTGTCTGGCAGACAGCCTGATTGGTGTGCAAAGGTGGGGTCAGACAGAAGTATCTAATCTAAGATGGATTGTCGTTTTGATGTCTTGACCCTTGTGGGGGTGGTTATGATTTGGGTGAAACCATGAAGATTAATGTGGGTAGAGGGAGTTCATTTGGTACAGTCGGACCAGTCGATATTAAAATCTCCTAAGAGTATGGTTTCTTGTGGAAGGGAGGTAGACATCCAGTATAGCAGGCTCTCCATAGTAACAATGTTATTGCCTGGTGGGATATAGGAACCTGCTATAATTATATGTTTTCTAGAGTTTAGTTTTAATTTAGCAAGAATTAGTTCTATATCTTTGACTTCCTGGGAACTGCAGCCAACCTGCTCCAAAGTGAGATGATTTTGAAACAGTATGGCCATGCCTCCTCCTTTTTTCCCTGTCCTATCTTTCCATATAATATTGTAGTCAGGGGGTGTAATCTCATTATCGTGATGTTCTGGTTTAAGCCAAGTTTCAGTTAGTATGGTTATATCTGGTTTGTATAAAGCTAAAAGGGCATGGAATTCCTAAATTTTGTTAAGTATGCTTCTTACATTTATGTTTAAGAGAAGGAGAGAGGAGGTTGGCCTTCAATAAAGAGGGTTTGGTTGATTTAAGTTTGTGTGGAGTGATGGATTGGGTCCTGGGTTGTGGTATACATCTCCACAGCAAGTGAGTTTTTGGGTTAGGTATAGGTAGAGTTTAATTAGTTTTTGTATTATTTTATTTTGTTTCTGGGATGAGTAGGGGTTAATTTTGTTTGTTGGTTTATTATATAAGTAGGAAATAGGGTGGGTTGGGGCAAGGTCACATGGAGATATAGGGAAATGTTTCAGTTTTAGGGTGATAGCTATGGTTTCTGTTTGCCATTGTGTTGGATTGGTGAGATAAAGTTGTGTGTGGTAGGAGGTAAGGCTGGAAAACAGGAGAAAAACAAAAATAGTTAATGGGTAAAATGTTACTTTAAGGTGGGTAAGGTGTGGGTAGAACATTTTATTTGTTTTGTTTCTTTTTCTTTTCTTTTTCCTTTGACAGTAGGAATGGGGGGTGAATGAGAGTAGAAATTATAAAGCTGTATGGGAGTGGAGTAAATAAAGGTGTCAGTGATTAGGGTGTGGTGTAGTATGTTTGTGTGGGGGATTAATGGTGTGATTTGATTAGTTGATTGGGTGTGAGAGTTGAAGGAGGGAGTGGTTTGCAACTATAAGTTTAATTGTAAGAGGGTGGGTGGGAATGGGGGTAGGGTAGAGGAGCGGCGTGAGTGTAGTGAACTGAGTGGGGCAGCACTGTCCTATAGGAGCAGCAGTTATGGAAAACAATCAGTGAGAATTCAGGGAGTACAGTAAAGCAGCAATATGCTTTTGAGTTTACTGTTTAGCAGTTTACTTACTTTAGAAAGTTGTCTTTGCCTAAATCTATGGGGAGGGATTGAGCAAAGGCTGATCTGGATGCTAGACTGTGGAGGTAAGTGGGGGACTCTGTCTGGGCAAGGGGTTGCACTAGGTCTGAGGTTGTGAAGTTAGAGTCTGTTTGGGTGAGGAATTCAGTGAGAGGACAGACAAGGGAAGGAAGTAGAGGTATGAGGGGGAGATACAGTGGGAGATAGGAGGGTAAAAGGAAAGAACTAACGGAGAGAAAGGTCATTGTGCGGGTAGGTAGGTAGGTGAATAGGCTAAGGCCTAAGAGAGTCTACATGGTGGGGTGGGGGTGTGCAACGATGTTATGTAGCTGACCAGGAGCAGTACTCAAAGCAGGCACAAGAGTAGGTTAATACAGTCAGGATTACGTATTATTATCATTGAACATATGTCATGCTATGACTGCACTGTTGCTGTAGAGGGATTCCCCCAAACAGAGCAGCACTCTTAATCGGGATGGTCTTCAAGAGTTGGCTGGGGTTATACAAGCCTGTTTGCTTTTGGTGTCAGGGACGTTATGCTACGACTGCACTGTTGCTGCAGATGGATTCCACCAATAGAGCAGCATTCTTAATAGGGATGGTCTTCAAGAGTTGGCTGGGGTTATACAAGCCTGTTTGCTTTTGGTGTCAGGGACCTGGTCAGTGTACAAACCACAATGGCCTTCTTTGACTCAACACATAGAGGAGAATGAAAGTTACAGGGCCTGCTGACATTTGAGCTCATGACCTCTGGTTTACAAGACCAGTGTTCTAACCCCTGAGCTACAGAGCCATGTATAAAACAATTGGGCATTCAGTCTGCTGTATTACAGGTGTGCCACACTAGCTCTCCTATTGAGTACTACTGTCTCATTATCCTTTACACTTTACTATACCAAAAATGGTGTTTTTCTTAATGTAATGCTCTAAAGGTTAGGTAGTGTCAAGGAGGCAGAGGAAGAAGAAGAATCTTCCTTGTCACTACAGCTCAAAATCATAGTCTACTGTGGGGAATTTTAGATGTTCAAAGTCATCTACAGTTGGTTTTATGTTGTAAATTTGTGGTTAAATATGCTTTTAGCAAGTTTAGTAAGAAACATCCAAATAAACAAATTAAAGAAAAGGTCATCAAATTAAATAAAATAAACCATGCTGTAATTCATTGGTTGCCTTGGACCATTTCTAGCTCTTTTCAAGTTCCCTGTATAAAAATCCGCCTCAGGGCGTTTTTTTTGGCTATATACCCAAGCAGAGCTCCACGTGGTCCTGCAGAGGGGTCCTGGCAACAGAGAACTGAAAGAAGCGACCACTTTCCTGATTTAAGTACTTTTTGGCTTTTTTTATCTGCATTGTCCTCTCTGGCTTTCATTTAATAAGATATAACTGTTTTTGTGTTTTTCTGCTGAATTCTAAAGTATCTGCACTTAAAAGTAGCATTTTGGTCGACTCTGGTCGAATAATACTTTTTTTTGCTAATTTAATTGCTGAGGCTGCTCACTAAAGTGTGCTAGCCTGTGTAAATCGATTTTACTGTTTGCCTAACTGCATTTCTGTGTTCTTTCCTAAAAAACAAAAAAAAAAAATACTCCTTGTTTTCCCGCCTTTGCTCGACTAGTTAAGACCAGTATACAGGCTTTGCTGTATTCTGGGCTGTGTGTAGTTCCTGTGTTGGCCATTGCCTTACTTGGATAGAAGGAAGTTTCTGAGCTCACCAGTGGGAGTGGGGAGCCTTGAGCAGCCTATCTGTCCCTGGGAAGTGATCTCAGCACTTGAGCTGTAATTCATTGGTTGCCTTGGACCATTTCTAGCTCTTTTCAAGTTCCCTGTATAAAAATCCGCCTCAGGGCATTTTTTTTGGCTATATACCCAAGCAGAGCTCCACGTGGTCCTGCAGAGGGGTCCTGGCAACAGAGAACTGAAAGAAGCGACCACTTTCCTGATTTAAGTACTTTTTGGCTTTTTTATCTGCATTGTCCTCTCTGGCTTTCATTTAATAAGATATAACTGTTTTTGTGTTTTTCTGCTGAATTCTAAAGTATCTGCACTTAAAAGTAGCATTTTGGTCGACTCTGGTCGAATAATACTGTTTTTTTGCTAATTTAATTGCTGAGGCTGCTCACTAAAGTGTGCTAGCCTGTGTAAATCGATTTTACTGTTTGCCTAACTGCATTTCTGTGTTCTTTCCTAAAAAAACAAAAAACAAAAAAAAATACTCCTTGTTTTCCGCCTTTGCTCGACTAGTTAAGACCAGTATACAGGCTTTGCTGTATTCTGGGCTGTGTGTAGTTCCTGTGTTGGCCATTGCCTTACTTGGATAGAAGGAAGTTTCTGAGCTCACCAGTGGGAGTGGGGAGCCTTGAGCAGCCTATCTGTGCCTGGGGAAGTGATCTCAGCACTTGAGCTGTAATTCATTGGTTGCCTTGGACCATTTCTAGCTCTTTCAAGTTCCCTGTTTAAAAATCCGCCTCACCGCGTCTTCTCTTGGCTATATACCCAAGCAGAGCTCCACGTGGTCCTGCAGAGGGGTCCTGGAAACAGAGAACTGAAAGAAGCGACCACTTTCCTGATTTAAGTACTTTTTGGCTTTTTCATCTGCATTGTCCTCTCTGGCTTTCATTTAATAAGATATAACTGTTTTTGTGTTTTCTGCTGAATTCTAAAGTATCTGCACTTAAAAGTAGCATTTTGGTCGACTCTGGTCGAATAATACTGTTTTTTGCTAATTTAATTGCTGAGGCTGCTCACTAAAGTGTGCTAGCCTGTGTAAATCGATTTTACTGTTTGCCTAACTGCATTTCTGTGTTCTTTCCTAAAAACAAAAACAAAAAAAATACTCCTTGTTTTCCGCCTTTGCTCGACTAGTTAAGACCAGTATACAGGCTTTGCTGTATTCTGGGCTGTGTGTAGTTCCTGTGTTGGCCATTGCCTTACTTGGATAGAAGGAAGTTTCTGAGCTCACCAGTGGGAGTGGGGAGCCTTGAGCAGCCTATCTGTCCCTGGGGGAAGTGATCTCAGCACTTGAGCTGTAATTCATTGGTTGCCTTGGACCATTTCTAGCTCTTTTCAAGTTCCTGTATAAAAATCCGCCTCAGGGCGTTTTTTGGCTATATACCCAAGCAGAGCTCCACGTGGTCCTGCAGAGGGTCCTGGCAACAGAGAACTGAAAGAAGCGACCACTTTCCTGATTTAAGTACTTTTTGGCTTTTTTATCTGCATTGTCCTCTCTGGCTTTCATTTAATAAGATATAACTGTTTTTGTGTTTTTCTGCTGAATTCTAAAGTATCTGCACTTAAAAGTAGCATTTTGGTCGACTCTGGTCGAATAATACTGTTTTTGCTAATTTAATTGCTGAGGCTGCTCACTAAAGTGTGCTAGCCTGTGTAAATCGATTTTACTGTTTGCCTAACTGCATTTCTGTGTTCTTTCCTAAAAAAACAAAAAATTTTTTTAATAAGAATATAACTTTTTTTGGG